>NW_026711634.1:0-147242 GCF_026419965.1 Kogia breviceps | reverse complement strand
CAACAAACTTGGCCTTAAACGCTAAGTTGCTTTACAAACCCCTCCCCAGCTGTCACAGAAAGTCAGGCTTCATCTCATCACACGTTTCTCAAACACCAGCTCACGCTGAGACCACCTCTCAGGTGATGGTGTTTCAGAGCAGCCCCTTTAAAAGATCCCTGGATTTCAGCTCTCCCAGCCCTGCCTTCCGTTTAAACGAGAAGTTTCCTTGACAACCTTGACAAACCTGCTCAGTTTCCTTAACAACCAAGCTTCGCAATCTCCCAAACTCTTCTCCTTCAAACATTCCTATTCTAAGCTTGATGAGCCTAAAGTGACAGTGCTGTCATCACGTGCCACAGGGTGACTCCTCCAAGCCCGTAGTTACTGGTTACATGATGCTACTGATGATGACATCCCAGAAGAGCCAGCTTTGCAATATCACCATTTCTGGACTCGGCACTGGGTCCCTTTCCACGGACAGAGTGGAGTGGCTGTTTCCACGGGCCCCGTGGTGGAAGAGCTCACCTAATGCAGCCAGGACTTCATCCTTTCCAGGTGATTCCAGGGTCCTCATTCTCCCCAGACCCCCACCCACATGGCTGCTGGCTGCTATCTATACGGGACCTTGGTAATCTAAAATTAGGGTTATTTTATACACAGGTAATGGGTTGAATGCTGGTCCCAAAATATGTTCCCCCCAGAACACAGGAACCGGACCATATCTGGGAAAAGCGTCTTTGTATATGTAGTTAAGGGTCTCAAGGTGAGGCCATCTGGGGTTAGCGTGGCCCCCAATCCAATTGAGAGAGTCCTTATGAGACAAAAGAGGAGAAACACAAACATAGAGGAGAAGCCACGTGAAGGCAGAGACAGGAGGGCTGCAGCCGCAAGCCTGGGGATGCCTGGAGCCCCCCAAAGCTGGAAAAGGCAGGAAGAGCCCTATCCTGGAGCCTCTGGAGGGACGTCCATCCTGGAACACCTTGATCTCAGATGTCTGGTCTCCAGGACTGGGGGAGGATGAATTCCTCTTGTTTTAAACCACCCAGCTTGTGGTCATTTGTTACAGAAGCCACAGAACAGTCACACGGACCCTGCTCTGTGGGACCCTGGAAGTGCGGGTCTCATTAAAGACCAACAGAGGCTGGGTTACAGAACCCTTAGAGTCAGCACTGGGCCCCAGAAATTCTAAAGCAGTGGCTGGACACCAGAACGTTGAGGGGTCAGTCGGAAGCCAATCCCTAAGGGGGCCGGCTGCACACGGCCTCCCCAGGTTTTTATGCCTGCCTGTACAAGTTGGGGATAAGTATTTCCATCCTGATTCGGGACCTCTGATATCACCGTTCACGCTGCCAATTAAGAACCCACTAGTTACACAGAGGAAAACCCTATCAGGAAAACCCTTGCTCCAGTGGTAAACAATTCTGAAGTTGGTCAGAGGTGGGGAATCATCTCTCATGCAGCCAGCAGCCCCCCCGCAAGGAACGTCCTCATTGCAAAGCTGGGGGACCATGTCAAGGCGTCCCTGAGTAAACATGAGCTGACCCCAAGGCCAGCTGCTGCTGAACTGTTCCCACCCTTCCCAGCTAAAACACCTGAATGTGTGCAAGGACTTGAAAGCCTAGAGGAAGGGCCATGGAGCCACACCAGCACGGAGGCCGACTTGGGGCCTGCAGGCCAGCCAGCATGGTCCTGGCCCCGGGCGCTCTTCTGGAAGCTTTCCATCTCCCTGCCCAATGTACCCCTCCTGTCCCGGCCCCCACCGCTTTTCTCCGTCCTCACCTCTGCCCGGGGAGAAATTCCAGCGGCAGGTATGGGTGACACATCCTCTTCTTTAGCAGGTGGCAGCGCGGCAACTCCTGCAGAAAGTCCACCAGAGCCCCACTCGCACCGGGCCACGCACAGAGCCGTGGGCCCTACTCCCTCCCACCAGCCCAGCCCCGAGACTGCCGATGGGGCAGAGAATATGGCGTCAGGCACAGCTGCAGGGGCTCTTGCTGCCTAGAGCGGTGTTTATATTGACCTCAGCCCAGGCACACCTGGGGAGGACTGGCCGGCCGGGTCAGACTGCCCAGGTCAGCCACTCCTCGCCCCTCAGGGGCTCACAGTTGCATAAAATGGACCTTGCTGCACCGGTCAGTTCCAAGGAACACGTGTAGGTCCTGAGGGTCAGGATAGACAAGGGGCTGCAGCCCTGGCTTGTTTTCTAACCATTTTATCTGGCCCATGAGTGGGAGACAACTTCAAGAAGACCCTCTCCTAATAAGAGGAACCCAGGAGTCAGGGAGAGGAGGGGTGGTGGGTGGAGACAGAGACCTGGTGCCCCGGCTGCAGTGGAAGTCTCTGGAAGACCAGGCGGAGGGAGGCCACACAGAGTGAAGCCCAGGGTCACAGACCTGTCGGAGCTGCTGTTTGTTAGTTCAAGTCCTGCTCTGAGGTGCTCTGTGTCAGCTCTGAGGGACAGGTGAGATGGGGGTGCTCTGCAATGAGGGCTATGCGCACGGTTCCTGTGTGCCCAGCCCTGCCGTGGTACCTGCACAAGGGTGTTCCGTATCCAAGGAGGGGCCTGACCACGAGAGCCCCGTGGGCTGCTGGGTAGCTGCACAGGTGAGCTCCATATCCTGGGAGGGGCCTGACCACGAGAGCCCCGTGGGCTGCTGGGTACCTGCCCAGGTGAGCTGTATATCCTGCGAGGGGCCTGACCACGAGAGCCCCGTGGGCTACTGGGGAACTGGTAAAGATGTCGGGACAGTCAGTGAAGCCACTGAGGATATGCATCCAATAGTTCCTAATTCCTACACCCTGCTGGTCATTGTACCATCCCCCAGGACATAGTATTCTGTATGAGACGTACATGATGCTTTCTTCTGTATTCCATTAGTCCCAGAGGTCACAGAGATTTTGGCTTGTGACTGGCAGGACTCAACATACAAGGAAGACAGTACTGCTGGGCCGTCCTCCCCCAAGGGTTCAAAACTTCCCGCACCACCTTTGGGGAAACTTAACTAAAACCTCAAAGATCTACCTCTGGAGAAGGGAACCCTCCTTCAATATGCAGACGACATTCTGATCCCCAGCCCTACTAAGGAGGCCTCTGAACTACCTAGCCAATAAAGGATAGAAGGTGTCCAAGACAAAGGCTCAAATATCACAGACTAAGGTGACCTGCCTGGGCTTCATTCTCACAGAAGGTCAGAGAAGCCCATCCCAGGAAAGGGAAGAAGTCATTTGCAGCCTTACCCCTTCTAAACCTAGAAGACAGCTTAAGGGTTCCTAGGGAGGTCGGGGTTTGCTGCATCTGGATCCCTAACTACAGTCTAATAGCTGGGCCTCTATAGGAAACATTGAAAGGAAAAGATGATCTGTTCGAATAGAATCCAGAAGCGGTCTTTCAAGAATGGAAAGAGCAGTTAATTCAGACCCTTGCCCTGGACCTCCCTAATTTAGCTAAACCCTTTGACCTTTACATTCTGGGTAGAAAGTGAATCGCCCTTGGAGTATTAGTGCAAAAACTGGGACCTCTTGAAATGGAACAATGCAAGAATGCCCTCCAGGTAGGAGAAAGTACGGTCACCAAGGGCTTGGCCCGCCGCCCCATCCAGCCAAGATACTGGGGGTATCTAAAAACCTGGAATCCGCAGCCCGCAAGGCCAACTCCCTCCTAAGGGGAAAGGACCGCACACGGTGATCCTAACCACCCACCATGCCCTGAAGTTGCAGGCATCGCTCCGTGGGCACACTGACCTCGAGTGAGGAAGCCCTCCAACTCCAACCTCCAGAGGGACAACTGGGGGCAACGGGTCCCCATGATGACCCGTGTGACCATCACTTGACGTGGATCTTCTCTCAGAAAACAACAAGAGCGTGCCCCAAAAGAGCAGACTACTGCTTGCAGGACTTACTGCACCCAGAGCGGAGCTCATAAGCTTGGCGGGGGAACCCTAAATAACGCTGTCACCATAGAAACGCCTACAGACACCGCGGTGACGGCGGCGGCCGATGAGACCGGCTGCACTCCTGGCTACTTGAAAAGGCCGTTGACTCAGTGGCCGTCATGGGTCTGGATCACCACCGGCCCTGGACTGTGTGGGAGTTGAGCAGGCAGGGTTCTGACACCTGGTGCTGTTTGTACGTTAATTCAGGGGCCTAATTGAAGAAAGCGCAGACTACTGGTCAGAGCATCTAGGCTGGCAGAAACCGTCTGCCTAAGGTGGCCGAACAAATGTGGGCGGGGTAAAACCGGCCCCCCCAGCGTCTCTGCGCATCTCTTTCCTGCACCCTTAAAGGTCATTAGAATCTATAACACTTCAAATGCTGGGGCTCAGGCGGACGAGCAGTGAGGGAAGAGCCCTGGGGACAGTCAACCTCACCTGGAGGCTGCTGGGGAGAAGTTCTGCCCCTCCCCCCGAGTATGAGGCCTCCCGACTCAGCACGAAGCAGTTACAGAAGCGGGGTCTGCACCCTCAGCGCCCCAACAATGAGGAATGGGACAAAAGGCAGAGGAGGGGTTTGTCACCGGCAGAGCCCATGAAAAAATCCTGGGAGATAAAAATAGAATCCGGGCAATAAAGTAAAGTCTAACGTTTATTCCTTTGTGCTTTGTCTAATTTCACTTGCTCCTAGGTTTCCACATGCAGAGGTCCCACACCCGGCACTTCAGAACCTATTTCCTGGTGCAAAATGGCTGGGCCGACACCTCAGCTCGCGGGGCCCCATGCAGACTCTGCGACATGGAGCCTGAGCTCCAGCCAACCCGGCCCTCGAGACTCCGCCCCTTCCGTCCCGGTGACGCTGCCGGGATCCCCACACAGCAGCCCCGCCCACAGCCCTCGGGGGAGCGCACGCTCTCACCTCTCCCCGTTCTCTGATCAGAATCTAAAGTTTCCTTTGCTTCTGAACCAAACTCAGTCTCGTTCTCTTGGCTCCAATGACACGGGGCAGGGGACCCTTGTTGGGGCCCACTCTGCAGGATCAGTGACAGAAATTGAGAACATTGTAACTTCAATGAACAGATGTGTGAGCCAAACTGTAATTAACCTAGAGCCGTGTATAAGGCTCGGGTAAAATAAGATGTTTCCAACACTTCCATTTGATATTTCCATCACTTTAGTATAGGCAAGTTCAGTGAAGGGGATTGTCTTATTTGTCAGGTCAACATTGGAGAAATGAAGTGATTTCTTTCCAAGGATGTACATCGAATAATCTTGACTGAAGCTTCAATATAGTTTTGAATGCTTTTCCATTGAAAATGATACCTCTCTTTCAGCTCCCCCATTTCTGAGAAGCATAAAATCTTATAATTTATTATTACCAAAGGGGAAAGGTGCAGGGAGGGATAAATGAACAGTTTGGGATTAACACGTACACACTGCTATGTATAAATAGATCATCAACACAGAACTACTGTACAGCACAGGGAACTACACTCAATATTTTGTAATAACCTAGAAGCGGAAATAATCTGAAAACGAATAGATATTTTTATTGACATCATCTATCAATGACAGATACAATGTACCCTAAGGGAGGCCGATGGTCAGCGCTTCTGACCCTGAAGACTTTAATCATCTTAAGTTCGGACTCTGCCTACTGCCCAAGGCCCTTAATGAACATACGTGTAGCCATAGCGTAAAATTCCCCAGTTTAGGGTTCAGGGAGACACTGATTTGGAAACATCCCTGGTGTTCTCTTACCATGCACGGGACCCTTCCTACAGCTAAAACATGACTCTGACACCCAGAAGGTGGTACACCATTTGATCGGGAAGAGTTTGGAAAAGGCATCTCATCTCCTCATCTCCAGGGAGTCGGGTTCACCCCTCCAGCGTCTTTCCTAACAATCTCCCCACTTGGGGATGTCAGCACCTTCAACCTCCTGTTGCGCACAGTTTGGAATTTGTCCAGAGGATGAAGCGGAAGGATGAGAAACAATGAGAGAAAAGTCCTAGGTGTTCGGACAGGCACATGTCACTCTCATTTCCAATCAGGAAGACGAAATGACCAAAGGCTAAGATTGCCCATGGAAAAAGAATACGGTTTGAGGAAATCCCACTATTTTGTGGCCAGTTCCAAAAAACACAAGTTGAAAAATGGAACTCGGGATCACTAAAATTCACGAAACTGCAGAGTTGAAAATATCTATCATTGAAAAATGTCTTGAGGGAAGTCACCGAAAAGGAATTGTAAACAAGGGAGAATGGCAGGAAAGGGATTTGAAGAGGTAAAAAGGACTCATCATGAAAGCACAAAAACGGGGCTGAACATCGCCAACGGTGCAGTTAGCCAAAAAGGGCGTATGCTTTTTTCCTGAATATATTAAAGAAAAGGGCATACACCCTTTTTAGCCAACCAAACAGTGGGCATTGCAAATCAATACTACAAAAAGTATCACACTTCGCATCAGTCAGAAGAGCCATCCTCATAAAGTGTAAACACCAGAAATGCAGGACAGGGCGAGGAGTGAAGGGAGCCCTGTGAGGCTGATAGTGGAAATGTAAATTGCCAACGGGCACACTGAAGAAGTGTACTGTGTTTACTAAAACATCTAAACAGATGAGCTACAGAGCATAGGGCACTTGCACTCATGGGCGAATATCTTGGGAAAAACAAAAATCGTCAGGATACAGGCACCCCAACGTTTACCGCCTCTCTGTTTAAAAGAGCCTCGACTTGGATAAAACCTAAATATACCTGGAAGGAAAAAATGGATAAAAGAGATGTGGTACATATGTAGAGTGGAATATAACTCAGCCAGGAAATCAATGAAATAAGGCCAGTTGCATCAACTCAGGAGGAGTTATGTAAGATCATTCTAGGTAACATAAGTCAGAAAGAAAAAGACACATATCGTAAGATATAACTTAAAGGTAGAATCAACAATGGCTACACATGAAACAAATTACAAAACAGAAACATAGTCAAATATGTAGAAAACACACATAAGGCTGCCAAAGGGGAAAGGTGGGGAGGGGTGAGGCATTATCCAGGAGGTTGAAATTAGCAAAGATACCGTTCCAAATACCAAATTGATAATAGACGAGGCCTACACAGAACCTCAAAGAACTGCACTCAGCACACTCAAGTCACCAGAAAAAATTCTATACGACTGTTAAGAATCTGAAAAAGAATTTATTGATGTCTGTTTCTATGTGAATCAAGTGGATGTAGAACAGCAACAAACAGCGTTGAAAATCAGCTGTAACCAATATAACAATAGTAGAAAAAGACAGTGACAGACATAAAAACCCTTATAACTTTTGCTCAGGGGCTATGATGCAACATGGATTGAACACACCTAGACACACAGCAGGATGAGACATAAGGTTGGACACTCTTGGGACTGAGAGGATTGGTGAGGTTGAGTGAGCAAATGCAGACCCTTTAAAGTAATACTGTGTGCTACCCATTCCATGGGTCCCAACTCTCCAGGTGCAACGCAACCTTCCTACAGCTAAAAGCTGCATGGGAAGCCCAGAGGATGATACACCGTGTGATCATGAAAGGTTTCGACAGCGCACCTCATTTTTCATCTCCTGGTGCTCGGGTTCACCATTCCAGCCGCTTTACTAACAATCTCCCCACTTGGAGAATCAGCACCTTTAACCTCCTGTTTCGAACAGTTTGCAATATGTGCCGAGGATGAACGGGAAAAGGGGGAACCAATGAGAGACTCGCTGGAGGTGTTTGGTCGGGCACATGTTACTCTCATTTCCCATCACGAAGAAGAATTCACCAAAGGCTCAGCCTGACGCCCCGAAACCAGGATAGGGCCTGAGGCGATGCTGTGGTTTTCTGGGCCAGCTCACAAAAAGGGCAGTTGAAACATGGAGCTCAGGGGCACTGCAACTCACAAACCTGCACAGTGATAAATGACAACTACCATCCAAAAATACATTGAGTTAAGGCAACGAAGAGGATTTGAAAGCAAGGCAGAATTGCAGGAAACAGATTTCAAGAGGTAGATTGGAGTTTCCTTGAAAGCACATGAAAAGCGGCAGAACTTGGACAATGATGCAGTTGGCCAAAAAGGGAGTATGTGTTCCTTCCTGAATATATTCAGGTAAAAAAGCATACACACGTTTTGGCCAACCAAGCAAGCTGGGAGAGCAAATCAGCACTACAAAGAAGTCTCACTTCCCCCCGGTCAAAACGGCCATCTGAAAAAAGTGTAAAAAACCACAAATGCAGGACAGGCCATGGAGAACAGGAAACCTTGTTATGCTGACGGGCGGGATGAAAATTGCCGCAGACACTCTACAAAAGTGTATGGTGTTTCCTAAAACATCTAAACAACAGAGCTACAGAGCATAGGGCACTTCCACTCATGGGCGTATATCTTGGGAAGACTAAAAATCAACAAGACACAGGCACCCCAAAGCTTAGGGCTGCTCTGTTTACAAGAACCTCGACTTCGGTACCCGTTCCATATCCCAGGAAAGAGAAAAATGGATACAGAAGTTGTGAAACTTATGTACAATGGAATATCACTCAGCCATGAAATCAATGTCATAAGGCTAGTAGCAGCATAATGAGTGGATTTAGGTACGATAATTCAAAGTGAAAAAGGTCACACAGAAAAAGAAATTTATCAAAACATATCACTTATAGAGGGAATGTAAACATGGCTACAAAGAACTGAATTAAAACAGAACAGAGTCACGCTTTTAGAAAACACACTTATGCCTGCTTCAGGGGAAAGGTGAGGGGGGGTTTTCATAAAACAAGAGTTTGAAATTAGCACAGATACCGTTCCAAAAACCAAATATGTAATAGACAAGACCTACTCCTTGCTCAATGAACTGGACTCAACAGCTCCTATTCATCGCAGAAGAAAAATTCCAGCCCTTGTTTCTCAGGAGCTCTGGGGTCTACCTGCGAGGTAAACTTAACTCACCTGGCACAAGGCGGCCATCCCGGGTTTCACATCAACATGATCTCAGGCACAAACCTCCTGGCTTTTCCATTGTGTCTTTAAGTTACTTGTTGAAACAACTGCACAAATATGACAAAGATATAAAATCAGGCATCTTCTGCCCCAGTGCCTGCTCATAAATGATTTTCTGCCACTTTAAAGTGATAGAAAGATAGAACATTTCAACATTCTGCTGCCCTTATTATTTGTCATTTTTCTTGATATTTCTATTGAATACTCTTTCAATATTTTAACAATGGAACATTTATTTACCTTGTTCCAGACCCAGCCTGTAGTGGTAAAGGTTTTGTTGTTATATTTCTATTATGTTTCCTTTAAAAATCATTATGCTATTTAACTGGATTAAGTCAATTCTACAGGCATTTATCTTATGATATTGATGAAATTAATACATAGAGGGCAGTAGTACAAGTTGATTGTACTCCAGAGCCTCTATTAGCACAGTTAAGTAAGTATAACTATTATCTATATGTAAACCAAAGTACATGCCAAGTGAGACTCTCCGACGCTTCTTCACTGTCTGCCCCTCAAGCCTGTGAGAAATGGAATATTTCTTGCCACCTCAGTAAACAAAAGATGCCACAGTCATCCTCTCCAATGTGAGCGGGCAGGCTGAGGAACTCAGGATATGCAAATACAGGATGCAGGCCCCAGAGAGCTGAGGTGCATATCAAAGGAAGGAATTCGTGAGCCTGACTCCAGCATCTTCGCATAAGGAAAGCCCTGCATTCCTGTAGAACCTGGGAGAGCAGGTTCTCCTTAGCTGACAATCACCTTTTCACGTCCCCCATCACCTCCGCCAGCCCCCCGCCCTGTCCCCTCCCCCCCCCCCCCGGGTGCTTTAGCTCAGGGAGGAAGGGGCGCACAGGGCCTCGGCTGAACAAGAGGCCTGGGAGCCTCGGGAGGAACTTTCGGCCGCTTTCCCCGCCGTCGGGAGGAGGGTCGCTGACGCTGCGGCCGGACCCTGCGCCTCCCTCGCCCCGTGTCCCCTCAGGACGTTCAGCCGCCCTCTCCCCACGCCCCCCGGGCCCCGCGAGCCAGGCCGAGGGCAGGGACGAGAGGAGGGGCCGAAGTTCCCCGGGACCAGACCCCGAGGCCGCTCGTTCTGCACAGCAGCGGCGGGTGGCCGCGAAACCCTTCCCCTCAGAAGCTGCTCTTGCGCGGCCGCCCGGGCACCAGACCCACTTACCCGGCCCGCCGTCCCCACGACTGTCGCGGCTTCGGCCGCCGGGGCCCCTCCGCAGCCGGCAGCGTCAGTGAGGCCGCCCTCCCCTGGGGCTCCAGGGCAGCTCCGTGACGGCGGACTGAAGAGACCCCGAGCCGGGAACTCCAGCTCTGAGGAAACGCGGGCTCCGTTCTGGACGCAGTGGGTGGGGCCGTTCTGCCCCGAGGCCTCCTGGGAGGGGGCGGGGCGCCGGGGGAGGAGCCGCCAGGAGCTCAGGGCCCCGTCGGGGGTCCTGGAGGGGCGGCCCGGCCTGAGGGCCTCGCCCACTGTGGCCGCAGCACAGGCCTTTTTCCTGCAATCCTACACAAAAAGTCAGAAAGATACACACGGTCTACAGTGAATGTTCACAAACGGTGGTTGCTGCTGTGCTTACTATCCTATTAAACGTGGGAAATCCATAACACACTTGAAGTTAGAAGTTAACTATGAATGTTTACCTTTCCTTATTATGTCTCTGCTATTCACAATTGTCGTTAATGAATCAGAGACTGTGGCATCACTAGTTAAAAATGAGCTCGTTTAAAAAATAGAACTCAGGCCCACCGGCCCTACTGTATCAGAATCTGCAATTTTACACTCTCTCCAGTGTACTTGTGGACCCATGAATAGTTGAAAGGTACATTTCTACCTCGACATTTCTCTTCTGTCTGAGAAATACGCACATTTTATCCAGTTTGATATAAATAAAACACTCAAAAATGCATATGTCCGTGTTGAAACCACCATTTTATCATTTCCTTTCCAGATGACTATAGTCTCTTTACTGGTTTTATGGATCACATGACATACTCTTTTTTGTAGTTAGAAATAGAGAAAGTTACTTTGTGAAAAAAAAAATATATGTATATATATATATATTAGTGGATGATTGAAGACACTCTTCTAAATTAAAACCAGTTCTCTTAATTTGCTCTTTTCTTCTTGCGTCACATTATGAACTCTTCCCGTGGCCACATGTCATGTGTACTTTTAATTTCAGGGACTGCTGACATCCCAGGATGTGCTCATAGATTTCTCTCAAGAGAACTGGGAATGCCTGGACCGAGATCAATGGGAATTGTACAGGGATGTGATGTGACAAAAGTATAGGATCATGCTCTCCTTGAGTGAGGATACCTTCCTTCCAGAATTCCTTATCCACCCACAGGGTTTAGAGGCCTTCATTTGTAGAATGTCTCCTGAAATGTTCTGCTTCCTACAATAGGGTTTCAGATTGCAACGATTCAGGAAATATTGGGAGTTTGTGGGTATAATTTATGTTATTCTTTGAAAATTGCAGCCTTCTTTATAATATACTTTGTAACTGCTTGGGATGTGTCTATATGAACAGTGTACTATATGCTTCTGTTATAGTCCTTACAATATTTTATTCTCTTATTATCTGTAACAATCTTCCATGGATTCTTTGGGCTTAAGGTGTATTAAAAGGGAGACGGCGATTCTGGGACTTCCCTGGTGATGCAGTGGTTAAGACTGCGCCTGCCAATTCAGGGGACACGGGTTCGATCCCTAGTCTGGGAAGATCCCACGTGCAACGGAGCAACTAACCCAGTGGGCCACAACTACTGAGCCTGCGTGCCACAACTACTGAAGCTGGTGCACCTTGAGCCCGTGTGCCATTTATTTTTAGAGAATAAAATCACCTCTGAGTGATTACAATTTAGACCAGCTAGTCAAAATTCTTTATCACCTGTTCTTCTCAAACACTGATCAATGGAACAAGTTTTACTAGGGATAAGAGTGTAATTGTATTCTAGAGTTCATATCGGCAATATGGTTTTTGACCTTGATGCTGGATCACGACATTTCAATGGTATAACTGCTATTAATTGTCTCTTTGTTCAATGATTAAAGTCTCACATGATCTGAGTTCAGACTGGAGCCATCCTGCTTGGTTTCTGTCTATTGCAGATTTCTTCCAGTATGAAAGGACAAGAGCAATACGGCTTACTTTACACAATGTCTTCAAACTAAATGATGACATAATCTACATTCAATTAATTTATACATACCCTACTGTAGAGCAGGGTTTGTTACGGTGGCAGAGCCCGGTAATTATGTAAAACTGAAACTTTTATCTGCACTGGTTCAAGTCCTCTTCCTAAGAATATGTTTATAATCAACACTCTTTCACAAGTTACCCAATTTAATTCACCATAGCATTCCTCATATTAACTAAATGGAAAATCCTAAGCTATATACAAATCCAGAAAGGGCCAAAAATCATCTGCCCACATGGATTATTACAACCCATTGCTGAGGCATTCAAATTACTTATTAAATACCCACTATGTCCATCAACAGCATCAATTTATATATTATTGCCCCAATGCTAGCCTTAACCCTGGCTCTCACAACATGAATTCCTCTTCCCATATCTTAGCCACTAATTAATATAAATGTAGGCATACTCTTTATATTAGCCATATCACACCTAGCCATTTATTCCATCCTCAGTTCTGGATGAGCTTCACATTCAACATACTCACTCACTGGAGCTCTAGGGACAGTAGCATAGACAATCTCATATGAAGTAATGTAGCAGTTATTCTATCCTCAGTCTTACTGATAAATGGATCATTTACACTTTCAACAGTAATTATTACACAGGAACACCTATGACTATTTTCTTCTGACCCCTACTCAGAATTTTATTATCTCCGCAGTAGCAGAAATTCAATGAAGCCCCACTTGATTCAACAGAAGTAGAATCAAAACCTGTATATGACTTCAATGTAGAAGATGTAGCAGGCCCATTCACCTCTTCCTTGCTAGACAATATGTCAATTTCCTTATAATAAACATTTCCACAACAATCCATTTGTAGGAGCATTCGACAATCCCTAGGTGCCAGAATTATATACACCCCAAGTCATCATTAAAACACATCTAACAATCTCCTTTCTATGAATTTGAGCATCCTACCCACAATTTTGATATGATCAACGTCTACATCTCGTATAAAAATTTTTTTTCTACTAACATTAGCCCGATGTATATGAGAGTTTTCACCACCTGTCATCATACCAGCAACCCACCACAAACTTAAGAAATATGTCTGACAAAAGAGTTACTGTGATAGAGTAAATTATAGAGGTTTCAATGCTCTTATTCCTGGAATTGAATTCTTCCTAAGAATTTTATATTCTCCATGTTACCACATTACAGCACATGCTATATACTAAGGTTCACTAGGTAAGCTTCAGGCCCATACCCCCAACATGTTGTCGTAGATCCTTCCTGTACTAATAAACTCTCATTGTTTTTACTATCATTCTACTGACCATTATCACAGGAAATATAATTGTATAAGAAGCTCACACTGGTTAATGGTATCCCCATTCTAATAAAAAACACAAACCCATAAGCTACAGAAGCATCCAACAAATATTTCCTAAAACAATCCACCACACCAATACTACTTATAATGGCTAGTATCATTAATCTAATATACTCTGGTCATGGAACACAATGAATAACAAAAATCTTTCATCCAGCAGCATCCACCCTCATGACAATCGCCCTTGTCACAAAAGTAGGACTTTCCCCATTTCACTTCTGAGTGCCTCACGTCACACAAGGCGTCCCATGAAGAGCAGGCCTGATGCTATTAATATGACAAAAGTGCACCCCTGTCAGTTTTATACCACATGTCACCATCCATCAACCTAAATATACTATTAATCATAGTGATATTATAAATCATAGCTGGAGGCTGAGGGAGATTTAGTCAGACTCACCTGGAAAAAATTACACCCTCCTCATCAAGTGCCCATATAGGATGAATAACAGCCGTTATAAAGTATATTCCGATTATAACAATCCTAAACATACTAATTTATATCATAACAACACTCTCTTCTTATTATTTATGCCCAGAGCCTGTACTACAAGAGTGTCATTATCACACACATGAGGTAAAACACCTCTCATCACAATCCTTTTCCTCACCATTATAGTATCATTAGGACATAGTCCATCACTATCAGGGTTTTTACCCAAATGAATACTTATCCAAGAGATAACGAAAATGACAACATCATTCTACCAACATTAATAGCCATCACAGCAGTGCTCAGCATATATTTCTACTTGCAGCTAACATACTCCACATCACTAACTGTATTCCCTTCATGAAACAACACAAAAACAAATCACATTGAACATTCAAAGAAATAACCTTCCTATCATTACTAATCATAAAACCCAGACAATTATTCCACATAACACCCATTCCATCCGTGCTGGACTAGGAATTTAGGTTAGTTCAGACCAAGAGCTTTCATAACCCAAAACAAGTAAAATTTACTTAATTTCTAAAAATAAGGATTGAAAGACTTCATCCTACATCAATTGAATGTAAAGCAAACATTGTAGTTAAGCCAAATCTTTACGAGACTGATGAGTTTTAACCCCAGGAAACTTTAGTTAACAGGCAAATCCTCTAGTCAACTGGCTTCAATCTGCTTCTTCTTCATTTGAGAAAGAAAAAAAGAAAAAAGGCAGGAAAATCTCTGGCAGAATTGAAGCTGCTTCTCTGAAATTACAATTCAATTTGTTGATTCACCACAGGGTTTGTGAGAAAGAGGGCTCAATCTCTGTCTTCAGATTTACAGTCGAATGCTAGCTCAGTCATTTTACCTCTGTTCATACACTGTTGATTATTTTCAACAAATCACAAAGATATCGGCATCTTATAATTACTATTTGGTGCTTGAGCTGGAGTAGCAGGCAGCACCTTAAGAATATTAATCCAGGCTGAGCTATGCTAACCTGGAGCGCTACTTGGAGATGCACAAATCTGTAACGTGGTCATAACAGTCCCTGCACTTGTAATAATTTTCTTTATTGTTGTACCCCTTATATTGCAGGGTTTGAAAACTCACTTGGGCCACTAATAACTCGCACACCTGAGGTAGCATTTCCCCGAGTAAACCATGTAAATTTTTGACTACTTCCCCCATCGTTCTTACTCCTACTCATGTCACCAATAGTAGAAGCTTGTTCTGGTACCAGTGGACCGTGTATTCAGCTCTAGCCTGCAACCTGGCCCACGCAGGAGCCTCTGTCGACATAACCATTTCCTCCTTACATTTATCAGGTGTCTCCTCAATTCTTGGTGCTATTGCTTTTATTACTATAGTCTTTCATACAAAACCAGCAGTCATAACCCAATACCAAACACCATTATTTGTTTAATCTTCACCAACTATAGCCATATTACTATAATTACCACTCTCAGTCCGAGCAGCCAGAATTGCCATACTCTTAAGAGATAGAAATCTCAACACTACTTTCTCTGACCCTGCAGGAGGAGGCTGAATCCTATACCAACACCTATTTTGATTCTTTGGTCACCCTGAAGTCTGTATTCATGGCCTACCAGGGTTTGTTATAAATTCACACATCATTACACACTATTTAGGACAAAAGGTGCCTTTCAGCTATTTAGGAATAGTATGAGTCATGCCCACTGGCTTTTTAGGATTTCTCTTGTGGGCCCATCATATATTTACCATAGGGAGAGCTGTCCACTCAGGAGCATACTTTGCAAAAGCTACCATAATTGCTTCTATCCCTACAGGAGTGTGCTTTCTCTGGTTGCAGTGAGCAGTAGCGACTCTACGCTGCGGTGCATTGCCTTTTCACTGAAAAGGCTTTCTTTATTGCAGAGCATGGCTTTCACGCTCTAGAGGGCAGGCTCAGTAGTTGTGGCACATGGGCTTTTTGCTCCACGGCAGGTGGAATATTCCCACACGATGGCTCGAACCCGTGTCCCCTGCATTGGCAGGCAAATTCTTAACCACTGCACCACCAGGGAAGTCCCTGGTTAGCAACTGTTCACGGAGGTAATATTATATGACCTCCAATATATTATGAGTTTTAGGCTTTAGTTTTTCTTTTTACAGTAGGAGGTTTCACAGGAATCATCTTAGTGAACTCATCCCCGGACACTATCCTCCAGGATACATACTATGTAGCAGCACACTTCCATGACCTAATGTCCATGGGAGCGGGCTTCACTATTACGGGAGGCTTCCTACACGGATTCCCACTATTCTCAGGTTACACAGTGAACTCAGCATGAGCAAAAAGTCACTTCACGCGTATATTTGTAGTAGTAAATATGACTTCCCGCAGCACTTTCTGGCCTCTCAGGAATGTCATTACTTTAGTCTCACTACTCGGAGGCACACACAACATGAAATATTGTGTCTTTTGGCTCACTCATCTCAATAGCAGCAGTAATGCTAATCATAATCTTCATACTTTGAAAAGCATTTGCATCTAAACAAGAAGGCTAAGCACTAGAAACGGATACTCCTAACCTAGAATTGTTACATAAATGTCCTCCACCATATCCTATGTTTCAAGATCCTACCTATGTAAATATAAAATAAGGAAGGTCTCAAGTCCTTTTCAACCACTTTCAAGCCAACACCATAACAATTATGTCTTTCTCAATAAATGAGAGAAAAGTAAAAAGTGATGTAGCTTTGTCAAACTTAAATCAGAGGCTAAAATCCTGTATATCACGAAGGCATATCAATTTCATCTAGGATCTCAAGATATAACATCACCGATTATGGAAGAACATTTACATTCTCATCATCACACATTAATAGTGATTTTTGAAACTAGTTCTCTATATTATTTCTCTAACATTGACAACTAAACTAACTCATATACATATAATAGATGCACAGGTAGAGAAAATGTGAACAGTTTACCAGCCATTATTGTAATCTTAATTGCTCTATCATCATTGTGAATCCTTTACATGATACATGAAATCAATAACTCTTCCCAAACCATAAAATCGATGGGTCAGTAATGATACTGAAGCTACAAATACACAGATTATGAAGATTTAAATGTTGGCTCCTCTGTAATCCCCACATCAGGGCTAAAACCAGGAGAATAATGACTAATAGAAGTCAACAACCACGGAGTTAGAGAGAGTCATAGAATATTAGTTTCATCTGAAATTGTTGTACACTCCTGAGCTTGTTCCTTCTCAGGCCTAAAAAGGGCTGCTATCCCAGGACGCCTAAATTAAAGAATCCTAATACCAACAGGACCAGGCCTATGTTGTAGACAAGAGAGCTCATTTTCCTGAGTTCAAAGACGGGCCAGAGGGATATGGCTGAGATGAGGGGTGAATCTGGAGCCCATGGGGATGCACTCTCCAAGCTCCAGGATAGGAATGGGCCATTATTGGTTTAATGGACCTCTGGGGTCCCAGGCCACCCACACCACACCCTCCCGAGCAGGATCTTGGCAACATTCCCTGTCAGTGATGAGGCAACCTAGCACTTGTCACGCCCCGATGTTGTGTCCTATGTGGGCACCATGCTGTGGGGACCACACCCACACTCTGCAGGTCCATGCTACAGGGTCCTTCTTGCCTCAGGAGTAGAGACCACCCAGCAAGCAGTTCGCTCCCCAACCAGCAGGAGGAGGGGAGGAGAGCAGGGGCACCAGGGGAATCTCACTCAGACAACAACACCCAGGGGTGCCAGCGGGGACAGTGATGATGCAGATGAGGCCCAGACCAAGAGATGCGACCAGAGGACACAAAAGGCAGCTGATCAGGTCCTGACTCAACTGCATCCCGGACACCTTTGTCCCTCCTACGCCCCTTCCTCATACATCCCCTCCTGAAATGCAGATTCTTCAGATGCAAACAGGCAGAGCCTCAGACTGAAAGTCAGCTCTTCCAAAATGACCCGTCAGCAAACACTGCAGGATTGTGCTCCAGTGGGGGCCCTGGAGTCCACAACTCAGGGACTGAAGGGGACATCGGTGCCAGGGCCAGTGTGAGGGGATGGGGAGGGAGACTTTCATGGTTGTGGAATGTTGGTTTTGCAAGATGAAAAGTTCTAGGCGTGGTGGTGATGGCTCCACGAGAAAGTGAATAGATCTGATGCCTCAGAAACGTGCACTTAAAATGGTGACGATGGTAAAGGGTATGTGACGTGTGTTTTATTTCACTTAAATTCATAAAATAATGTCTTTTAAAATCAGAGTCCATTTCGACTCCCGTTCATCACAAATGTCGGAGACCCAAACACATTCCCCTACCTTAGGGGCCATCACGGTGCCCTCACATGGCACATGGGAGACCGTTCTCACGGGGGCCTAGTCTGTGCTCACCTCACCTCTGTCCAGGGAGACCCAGGCAGTGGTGACCCCCATAGATTAGACATATGATATGCTATGATATTCATATGACACCACCGAACATTGTCACTCAGCAGCACACAGAGCAGCACCCCACTCAAACATGCATGACCTCATATGAATGCGACAAGATTAAGGGAAGAAAAGGAACCACCGGTTAATCAGGGCAACACCCTTAACGCAGAGGTTGGAAATGTCAAAGGGGTAAAGACACACTGCAGGCAAAGAGCACATAGGGGTCTCCCCATACATGTGATCCTGACCCATGCAGATGTGGTGAGACCCATACAGTGCCCGTACCCTATAGCTGGTGTAGCACATCCACACTCACCAGGGTGACCCACCTCCCCAGACCCTGCACCTAAAGTCACACGTTCTCTCTCAACACGTGACCCCACCTCCTCAGACCGCTCCACCTGGGTCACATGTCCACAGTCCCAGGGTGAACCGCCCTCTGCAGACGTCCCCAACTGGGGTCACACGTGCACATCCTCCAGGGTGACCTCACCTCACCAGACCGTGCACCTGGGGTCACATGTCCCCTTGGTCAGGGCACCATGGCTCTGCTGCTTGCTCCCCTAATGTAGAAACAACCTGGGTTCCTGGGCTCTGCTGGGATGAGAAAAAGTGTAAGGTGGGTCTCCTGTCCCCACACTTGTCCCACAGAAGTCCTCCTCTTTTCACTTTGGTTCTGTGTGATTTTACCTCTTTTTAAAGCTTTCATGCTAGAGTTGAACATATTACTTGGTTCTGGCAGGCACAGTCTCACTTTCTTGTCTCACTTACTTGTTGAGAAAACTCACAGGACAGCAGGGCTGAAAGCCGAAGGGCAGCTCTGGACGCTGCTGACTAGGGACGGCAGACAGGAAGGAGAGCTCAGCAGCAGCCTCAGCTGTTACCCATCGGCCTTTTGCCCGATCTGCGTGCCCTGCAATCAATTCACCAGCTAAACCTGCCTCCCTTCGCACCATGCACGTGCTGGTAAATTGGAATAATCAGCAGGTAGCCCTCCTGAGGATTATCCACGAGCCCCAAGGAAGGTGAACCTTGCAGGAATAAAGACAAAGGCCCTGCCCATAGCACTGCCCTTGGGAGGACCAGGTCACCACACTCAGAAGAGAGGGTGTTACCTAGACAAGCCCACCTCGGCTCCAGACCCAGACATCTAAGCACTGACTTTCAAATGCAGGCACGGAGCTTCCCAGTACTGAGGCCAGGCCGGCTCTCTTCCCAGCTCTCCATACTCTTAGCGTACACGGAACATGGTCAGGTCTAAATCTTCTTATTATAGACAACACATGGTCAGCTCTAAACATAAACAGTAGTCAGCACATGGAGAGGTCTAAATTTACCGTGTAGACAGAACTTGATCATGTTTCAACTAGCTTAGGGCTGAGCTCATAGGAGGTACAGATCACACATATGGGTCTCTCATCTTTGGACACCCACATCAGGAAACTGAACGATATCATTGTCATTAAACATTTCAACAGGCAAAACAGAAATGTTACCAGTGTCTCTGGCCACCTGGTGGTCAGGATCCACATGTGATGCAAGAACTTCTTAGAGTGCAGCCCAGTCTGCGGCCAGGCCAGACAAGAAGTGGCCTGATTCCAGCCTCCCAGGCTTCCAGAAGGAGGCGGCCGCACAGGAGGCCCAGGCAGGACAGTTCTGCATGGTGCGGGCCAGGAGAGCCTGTCTGTCCATTCCACTGGCCGATTCCGGGCGGGGTGCTCAGGGCCGCTGAGAGCCCCGCGCTCAGGCCCTGCTTCCCTGCAGCATGTGCGTGTGCGTGTGTGTGTGTGTGTGTATGTGTGTGTGTGTAGAGGGGGCAGTGGCTGACGGCTCCCACGGCTCCCGTCCCGGGCACCGTGATGTCTTCGAGGGTAGGTACGGGGAGTGGTAGGGGCACAGAAGCCATTGGAGAGGAGAACCCACCACGGAGCTCCTTGCACACTGGCTCGCCCCACCCGGGGACCAGCCTACCCATCGTGGGCCACATGCCACCCCCCAGCCCCGCACCCCCAAAGGCAGGGCGCCTGCTCTTTCAACAGCACAGGGTCTCACATGAAGGAGACTCAGTGGGGAATGTCACCCACTCCCCCACTCCTGATGCTCAGTTTGGGGAGAATGAACCCCCTTGACTGGGCGATGGGACCCTGTGAAGAAACATGTGGTGCCCCATCCAAGTCAGGGCCTGCCTGAGAGATGGGAACACAGGAGCCACGTGCAGGGCCTGGAGGCCAGGCCAACAGGACAAGCACCTCCAGCCTTGGTCTAGCTCTCCAACTGTGACATTGTAGCATTAAGGGACCTGAGGCAGGTGACTGAATGTAATGGGGTCTAAACTGGACCCTGAATGGGGCTTAAAGAACGTGTGAAGGATGTCACTCAGACAGTGACAGTCACTGGAAGACAGACGCTGTGTGAGGACATCCTGCTCCATCCATTTAAATCCCTGCGATCTCTGAACTTTACGTGGCTACGCAGGATTGTTAGAGCAGGTGCGTGCGGACATATCTGGGGCACAATTCAGTCTGCAATCAACTTGCAAGTGGTTCCAGAAAACACACAGGTGTGCGCAAAGGTAGACACAGCACACACACAAACATACGCATGCTCACAGCACAAATATATTCACACACTAGCCTATGAACACACACGCTCGCGTGTACCCACGCACACACTAACGTGTGCCGGTGCACATACCTATGCACATGCACAGCACATGTACGCATACAGGCACATGCACACACGTAGCGCACACACAGGGAATAAAGTGAATCCATAAAGCATTAATTCCTGAAAGCAAGTGAAGCTGACATGTATTTTTCCCTTTTTCTTAGCTTTGATGTTTTTCACAATAAAAACTTTAAGAAAAGAGTTAATGGCGAATGACTTTTTTTTTTTTGCACAGGTGTCGCGGACTCCTCAGAGGCAGTGACCCAGGACTGAGGCCCCCGAGCGTCCTTCTGAGGGTCGTGGCCCCGGTGTCCCTCTCACGGGAGTTGCTGTCAGCCTTGATGGTCGAAGCAGCCATGGTATCTAGATTTCACTGGTAGAAACTATTCCTTTTCTTCCCTGGGAGGAGCAGGTCTCCTTCTACTTTGTTGGGGAGACTCCCTTTTTACTAAACAAAAATGATAAGCTGTAAGTACATATTAAGGTTTAGGTTATATACATGTAAAGAATAATCATAAAGATCAAGGAACAGAACACGATGAGTGGACACCCAGGAGTGCCCTTCCCTCGTCACAGCCTCCTCCCCACCGTGAGGGAGCTGTTCTCCTGATTTTGTGCCAGTGACTTGTCCTCAGAGTTTTCGCCCAGGGACGCATCTCTGCGCAACGCAGCCCAGCTTTGCCTAGTTCCAAAGTCGGTAAATGCGTGTACCCTGCATGCTGCCTTATTGCTCTTGATGGCGCAGCATCGTGTCCATGGGATTCCTTCACCTTGTGAATAGAGATTTTTAAAAAATAATTTTTATAGTTTTACGAACTTTAAACAAAATGTACTCCATTGCTGTGGAATATTCCTTCATAGGAGCGTGCATGGTTCATTTCTGCATCCGCTTGTGATGGCCTTCATGTTCTTTCCAGTTTGGCTCCTGTGGCTGCGGAGTCCATGTCCGTGTGTCCTGGTGCAGTGCCGGTAGGTTTGTGTTCAGCTGGGAGGAGCCCTGCGGGTCTGCGTGCGTGCGCGGACTTCGCTCTTTGAGGCCCGATTGTTTCAGAAGCGGTTGCATCGGCCCGCTGCGTGCCAGGCTTTCCATTGCCCCACAGCCTGCTGATAATTGATACTATGTCTTTCATGTCTGCATTCTGGTAGGTGTATGCACAGTATTTTTCTTATGGTTTTAATCCCTCGGTGGTTAGTGAAGTTGTGCATCTAGTAGTATTCATACACTATTTCCTGTTCGTTTTTAAAAAGTTTTAAAAATTGTGGTTCAATACACATAACATAAAATTTAGTATCTTAACCATTTTTAAATGCCATTTCAGGGTCAAGAAGTAATTGGTGCTGTTGTGCAAACCTTACCGCCATCGTCCTCCAGAACTTTCTCATCTTGCAACATTGAAACAGTCCCCATTAAACACGCACTCCCCATGCTCCCTCCCTCAGCCCCTGGCACTCAACATGCTACTTTCTGTCTCTATGTTTCTGACTGCTCTAGGGGCCTCGTGTGAATGAAGCCAGCACTGCGTGTTGTTTTGTGTCTAGCTTACATCACTGAGCATAATGCCCTCGAGGCTCATCCCTGCTGAAGGCTGTGTCAGAATTGCCTTCCTTTTTAGGCTGAACAACATTCCCTTGTATCGATGGACCGTGTTTTTCTTCTCCATTCATCCATTAGTGGACACGTGTAATATCTACATTCATTTCTCATGTCATAATAATTGTGGAATAACGTCAGAAAGTCCTTTGAATCTAAAGTCATCTGCCATTAACTCTTTTCTTAAACTTTTTACTGTGAACAACATCAAAGCTAAGAAAAAGGGAAAATACATGTCAGCTTCACCTGTGTTCAGGAATTAATGCTTTACGGATTCACTTTATTCCCTGTGTGTGTGCTACGTGTGAACATGTGCCTGTTTGCCTACATATGCTGTGCATGTGCATAGGTATGTGCACTGGCACACGTTAGTGTGTGCATGGGTACATGCGTGCGTGTGTGTTCATATGCTAGTGTGTGAATATATTTGTGCTGTGCACGTGCGTATGTTTGTGTGTGTGCTGTGTCTACCTGTGTGCACACCTGTGTGTTTTCTGCAACCACTTGGAAGTTGGTTGCAGACTGAATTGTGCCCCAGATATGTCCGCACGCATCTGCTCTAACATTCCTGCTTTTCCACATAAAGATCAGAGCTGTCAGGGATTTAAATGGATGAAGCAGGATGTCCTGACACAGGGTCTGTCTTCCAATGACTGTCACTGTCTGAGTGACATCCTTCCCACCTTCTCTAAGTCCCATTCAGGGTCCACCTGAGGCCCCCATTACATTCAGTCACCTGCCCCAGGTCCCCTATAAACTACAATGTCACAGTTGGAGAGCTAGACCAAGGCTGGAGGTGCTCGTCCTGTTGGCCTAGCCTCCAGGCCATGCACGTGGCTCCTGTGTTCCCATCTGTCAGCCAGACCCCGACTTGGATGGGGCACCACATGTTTCATCACAGGATCCCATCGCCCAGTCAAGGGGGTTCATTCTCCCCAAACTGAGCATTAGGAGTGGGAGGGGTGAAGTCCCCACTGAGTCTACTTCATGTGAGACCCTGTGCTGTTGAAAGAGCAGGTGCCCTGCCCTCGGGGGTGGGGTCTGGGGGGGACATTTGGCCCACGATGGGCTCTCGGGTCCCCGGGTGGGGCCAGCCAGTGTGCAAGCGTTTCCACGGTGGGTTCTCCTCTCCAACGGCTTCTGTGCCCCTACCTCTCCCCGTGCCTCCCGTCGAAGACAGCACGGTGCCCGGGACGGGAGCCGTGGGAGCCGTCAGCCACTGCCCCCTCTACACACACACACACACACACACACACACACGCACACGCACACGCACACGCACATGCTTCAGGGAGGCAGGACTTGAGCGCGGGGCTCTCAGCAGCCCTGAGCACCCCGCCCGGAATCGGCCAGTGGAATGGACAGACAGGCTCTCCTGGCCCGCACCATGCAGAACTGTCCTGCCTGGGCCTCCTGTGCGGCCGCCTCCTTCTGGAAGCCTGGGAGGCTGGAATCAGGCCACTTCTTGTCTGGCCTGGCCGCAGACTGGGCTGCACTCTAAGAAGTTCTTGCATCACATGTGGATCCTGACCACCAGGTGGCCAGAGACACTGGTAACATTTCTGTTTTGCCTGTTGAAATGTTTAATGACAATGATATCGTTCAGTTTCCTGATGTGGGTGTCCAAAGATGAGAGACCCATATGTGTGATCTGTACCTCCTATGAGCTCAGCCCTAAGCTAGTTGAAACATGATCAAGTTCTGTCTACACGGTAAATTTAGACCTCTCCATGTGCTGACTACTGTTTATGTTTAGAGCTGACCATGTGTTGTCTATAATAAGAAGATTTAGACCTGACCATGTTCCGTGTACGCTAAGAGTATGGAGAGCTGGGAAGAGAGCCGGCCTGGCCTCAGTACTGGGAAGCTCCGTGCCTGCATTTGAAAGTCAGTGCTTAGATGTCTGGGTCTGGAGCCGAGGTGGGCTTGTCTAGGTAACACCCTCTCTTCTGAGTGTGGTGACCTGGTCCTCCCAAGGGCAGTGCTATGGGCAGGGCCTTTGTCTTTATTCCTGCAAGGTTCACCTTCCTTGGGGCTCGTGGATAATCCTCAGGAGGGCTACCTGCTGATTATTCCAATTTACCAGCACGTGCATGGTGCGAAGGGAGGCAGGTTTAGCTGGTGAATTGATTGCAGGGCACGCAGATCGGGCAAAAGGCCGATGGGTAACAGCTGAGGCTGCTGCTGAGCTCTCCTTCCTGTCTGCCGTCCCTAGTCAGCAGCGTCCAGAGCTGCCCTTCGGCTTTCAGCCCTGCTGTCCTGTGAGTTTTCTCAACAAGTAAGTGAGACAAGAAAGTGAGACTGTGCCTGCCAGAACCAAGTAATATGTTCAACTCTAGCATGAAAGCTTTAAAAAGAGGTAAAATCACACAGAACCAAAGTGAAAAGAGGAGGACTTCTGTGGGACAAGTGTGGGGACAGGAGACCCACCTTACACTTTTTCTCATCCCAGCAGAGCCCAGGAACCCAGGTTGTTTCTACATTAGGGGAGCAAGCAGCAGAGCCATGGTGCCCTGACCAAGGGGACATGTGACCCCAGGTGCACGGTCTGGTGAGGTGAGGTCACCCTGGAGGATGTGCACGTGTGACCCCAGTTGGGGACGTCTGCAGAGGGCGGTTCACCCTGGGACTGTGGACATGTGACCCAGGTGGAGCGGTCTGAGGAGGTGGGGTCACGTGTTGAGAGAGAACGTGTGACTTTAGGTGCAGGGTCTGGGGAGGTGGGTCACCCTGGTGAGTGTGGATGTGCTACACCAGCTATAGGGTACGGGCACTGTATGGGTCTCACCACATCTGCATGGGTCAGGATCACATGTATGGGGAGACCCCTATGTGCTCTTTGCCTGCAGTGTGTCTTTACCCCTTTGACATTTCCAACCTCTGCGTTAAGGGTGTTGCCCTGATTAACCGGTGGTTCCTTTTCTTCCCTTAATCTTGTCGCATTCATATGAGGTCATGCATGTTTGAGTGGGGTGCTGCTCTGTGTGCTGCTGAGTGACAATGTTCGGTGGTGTCATATGAATATCATAGCATATCATATGTCTAATCTATGGGGGTCACCACTGCCTGGGTCTCCCTGGACAGAGGTGAGGTGAGCACAGACTAGGCCCCCGTGAGAACGGTCTCCCATGTGCCATGTGAGGGCACCGTGATGGCCCCTAAGGTAGGGGAATGTGTTTGGGTCTCCGACATTTGTGATGAACGGGAGTCGAAATGGACTCTGATTTTAAAAGACATTATTTTATGAATTTAAGTGAAATAAAACACACGTCACATACCCTTTACCATCGTCACCATTTTAAGTGCACGTTTCTGAGGCATCAGATCTATTCACTTTCTCGTGGAGCCATCACCACCACGCCTAGAACTTTTCATCTTGCAAAACCAACATTCCACAACCATGAAAGTCTCCCTCCCCATCCCCTCACACTGGCCCTGGCACCGATGTCCCCTTCAGTCCCTGAGTTGTGGACTCCAGGGCCCCCACTGGAGCACAATCCTGCAGTGTTTGCTGACGGGTCATTTTGGAAGAGCTGACTTTCAGTCTGAGGCTCTGCCTGTTTGCATCTGAAGAATCTGCATTTCAGGAGGGGATGTATGAGGAAGGGGCGTAGGAGGGACAAAGGTGTCCGGGATGCAGTTGAGTCAGGACCTGATCAGCTGCCTTTTGTGTCCTCTGGTCGCATCTCTTGGTCTGGGCCTCATCTGCATCATCACTGTCCCCGCTGGCACCCCTGGGTGTTGTTGTCTGAGTGAGATTCCCCTGGTGCCCCTGCTCTCCTCCCCTCCTCCTGCTGGTTGGGGAGCGAACTGCTTGCTGGGTGGTCTCTACTCCTGAGGCAAGAAGGACCCTGTAGCATGGACCTGCAGAGTGTGGGTGTGGTCCCCACAGCATGGTGCCCACATAGGACACAACATCGGGGCGTGACAAGTGCTAGGTTGCCTCATCACTGACAGGGAATGTTGCCAAGATCCTGCTCGGGAGGGTGTGGTGTGGGTGGCCTGGGACCCCAGAGGTCCATTAAACCAATAATGGCCCATTCCTATCCTGGAGCTTGGAGAGTGCATCCCCATGGGCTCCAGATTCACCCCTCATCTCAGCCATATCCCTCTGGCCCGTCTTTGAACTCAGGAAAATGAGCTCTCTTGTCTACAACATAGGCCTGGTCCTGTTGGTATTAGGATTCTTTAATTTAGGCGTCCTGGGATAGCAGCCCTTTTTAGGCCTGAGAAGGAACAAGCTCAGGAGTGTACAACAATTTCAGATGAAACTAATATTCTATGACTCTCTCTAACTCCGTGGTTGTTGACTTCTATTAGTCATTATTCTCCTGGTTTTAGCCCTGATGTGGGGATTACAGAGGAGCCAACATTTAAATCTTCATAATCTGTGTATTTGTAGCTTCAGTATCATTACTGACCCATCGATTTTATGGTTTGGGAAGAGTTATTGATTTCATGTATCATGTAAAGGATTCACAATGATGATAGAGCAATTAAGATTACAATAATGGCTGGTAAACTGTTCACATTTTCTCTACCTGTGCATCTATTATATGTATATGAGTTAGTTTAGTTGTCAATGTTAGAGAAATAATATAGAGAACTAGTTTCAAAAATCACTATTAATGTGTGATGATGAGAATGTAAATGTTCTTCCATAATCGGTGATGTTATATCTTGAGATCCTAGATGAAATTGATATGCCTTCGTGATATACAGGATTTTAGCCTCTGATTTAAGTTTGACAAAGCTACATCACTTTTTACTTTTCTCTCATTTATTGAGAAAGACATAATTGTTATGGTGTTGGCTTGAAAGTGGTTGAAAAGGACTTGAGACCTTCCTTATTTTATATTTACATAGGTAGGATCTTGAAACATAGGATATGGTGGAGGACATTTATGTAACAATTCTAGGTTAGGAGTATCCGTTTCTAGTGCTTAGCCTTCTTGTTTAGATGCAAATGCTTTTCAAAGTATGAAGATTATGATTAGCATTACTGCTGCTATTGAGATGAGTGAGCCAAAAGACACAATATTTCATGTTGTGTGTGCCTCCGAGTAGTGAGACTAAAGTAATGACATTCCTGAGAGGCCAGAAAGTGCTGCGGGAAGTCATATTTACTACTACAAATATACGCGTGAAGTGACTTTTTGCTCATGCTGAGTTCACTGTGTAACCTGAGAATAGTGGGAATCCGTGTAGGAAGCCTCCCGTAATAGTGAAGCCCGCTCCCATGGACATTAGGTCATGGAAGTGTGCTGCTACATAGTATGTATCCTGGAGGATAGTGTCCGGGGATGAGTTCACTAAGATGATTCCTGTGAAACCTCCTACTGTAAAAAGAAAAACTAAAGCCTAAAACTCATAATATATTGGAGGTCATATAATATTACCTCCGTGAACAGTTGCTAACCAGGGACTTCCCTGGTGGTGCAGTGGTTAAGAATTTGCCTGCCAATGCAGGGGACACGGGTTCGAGCCATCGTGTGGGAATATTCCACCTGCCGTGGAGCAAAAAGCCCATGTGCCACAACTACTGAGCCTGCCCTCTAGAGCGTGAAAGCCATGCTCTGCAATAAAGAAAGCCTTTTCAGTGAAAAGGCAATGCACCGCAGCGTAGAGTCGCTACTGCTCACTGCAACCAGAGAAAGCACACTCCTGTAGGGATAGAAGCAATTATGGTAGCTTTTGCAAAGTATGCTCCTGAGTGGACAGCTCTCCCTATGGTAAATATATGATGGGCCCACAAGAGAAATCCTAAAAAGCCAGTGGGCATGACTCATACTATTCCTAAATAGCTGAAAGGCACCTTTTGTCCTAAATAGTGTGTAATGATGTGTGAATTTATAACAAACCCTGGTAGGCCATGAATACAGACTTCAGGGTGACCAAAGAATCAAAATAGGTGTTGGTATAGGATTCAGCCTCCTCCTGCAGGGTCAGAGAAAGTAGTGTTGAGATTTCTATCTCTTAAGAGTATGGCAATTCTGGCTGCTCGGACTGAGAGTGGTAATTATAGTAATATGGCTATAGTTGGTGAAGATTAAACAAATAATGGTGTTTGGTATTGGGTTATGACTGCTGGTTTTGTATGAAAGACTATAGTAATAAAAGCAATAGCACCAAGAATTGAGGAGACACCTGATAAATGTAAGGAGGAAATGGTTATGTCGACAGAGGCTCCTGCGTGGGCCAGGTTGCAGGCTAGAGCTGAATACACGGTCCACTGGTACCAGAACAAGCTTCTACTATTGGTGACATGAGTAGGAGTAAGAACGATGGGGGAAGTAGTCAAAAATTTACATGGTTTACTCGGGGAAATGCTACCTCAGGTGTGCGAGTTATTAGTGGCCCAAGTGAGTTTTCAAACCCTGCAATATAAGGGGTACAACAATAAAGAAAATTATTACAAGTGCAGGGACTGTTATGACCACGTTACAGATTTGTGCATCTCCAAGTAGCGCTCCAGGTTAGCATAGCTCAGCCTGGATTAATATTCTTAAGGTGCTGCCTGCTACTCCAGCTCAAGCACCAAATAGTAATTATAAGATGCCGATATCTTTGTGATTTGTTGAAAATAATCAACAGTGTATGAACAGAGGTAAAATGACTGAGCTAGCATTCGACTGTAAATCTGAAGACAGAGATTGAGCCCTCTTTCTCACAAACCCTGTGGTGAATCAACAAATTGAATTGTAATTTCAGAGAAGCAGCTTCAATTCTGCCAGAGATTTTCCTGCCTTTTTTCTTTTTTTCTTTCTCAAATGAAGAAGAAGCAGATTGAAGCCAGTTGACTAGAGGATTTGCCTGTTAACTAAAGTTTCCTGGGGTTAAAACTCATCAGTCTCGTAAAGATTTGGCTTAACTACAATGTTTGCTTTACATTCAATTGATGTAGGATGAAGTCTTTCAATCCTTATTTTTAGAAATTAAGTAAATTTTACTTGTTTTGGGTTATGAAAGCTCTTGGTCTGAACTAACCTAAATTCCTAGTCCAGCACGGATGGAATGGGTGTTATGTGGAATAATTGTCTGGGTTTTATGATTAGTAATGATAGGAAGGTTATTTCTTTGAATGTTCAATGTGATTTGTTTTTGTGTTGTTTCATGAAGGGAATACAGTTAGTGATGTGGAGTATGTTAGCTGCAAGTAGAAATATATGCTGAGCACTGCTGTGATGGCTATTAATGTTGGTAGAATGATGTTGTCATTTTCGTTATCTCTTGGATAAGTATTCATTTGGGTAAAAACCCTGATAGTGATGGACTATGTCCTAATGATACTATAATGGTGAGGAAAAGGATTGTGATGAGAGGTGTTTTACCTCATGTGTGTGATAATGACACTCTTGTAGTACAGGCTCTGGGCATAAATAATAAGAAGAGAGTGTTGTTATGATATAAATTAGTATGTTTAGGATTGTTATAATCGGAATATACTTTATAACGGCTGTTATTCATCCTATATGGGCACTTGATGAGGAGGGTGTAATTTTTTCCAGGTGAGTCTGACTAAATCTCCCTCAGCCTCCAGCTATGATTTATAATATCACTATGATTAATAGTATATTTAGGTTGATGGATGGTGACATGTGGTATAAAACTGACAGGGGTGCACTTTTGTCATATTAATAGCATCAGGCCTGCTCTTCATGGGACGCCTTGTGTGACGTGAGGCACTCAGAAGTGAAATGGGGAAAGTCCTACTTTTGTGACAAGGGCGATTGTCATGAGGGTGGATGCTGCTGGATGAAAGATTTTTGTTATTCATTGTGTTCCATGACCAGAGTATATTAGATTAATGATACTAGCCATTATAAGTAGTATTGGTGTGGTGGATTGTTTTAGGAAATATTTGTTGGATGCTTCTGTAGCTTATGGGTTTGTGTTTTTTATTAGAATGGGGATACCATTAACCAGTGTGAGCTTCTTATACAATTATATTTCCTGTGATAATGGTCAGTAGAATGATAGTAAAAACAATGAGAGTTTATTAGTACAGGAAGGATCTACGACAACATGTTGGGGGTATGGGCCTGAAGCTTACCTAGTGAACCTTAGTATATAGCATGTGCTGTAATGTGGTAACATGGAGAATATAAAATTCTTAGGAAGAATTCAATTCCAGGAATAAGAGCATTGAAACCTCTATAATTTACTCTATCACAGTAACTCTTTTGTCAGACATATTTCTTAAGTTTGTGGTGGGTTGCTGGTATGATGACAGGTGGTGAAAACTCTCATATACATCGGGCTAATGTTAGTAGAAAAAAAATTTTTATACGAGATGTAGACGTTGATCATATCAAAATTGTGGGTAGGATGCTCAAATTCATAGAAAGGAGATTGTTAGATGTGTTTTAATGATGACTTGGGGTGTATATAATTCTGGCACCTAGGGATTGTCGAATGCTCCTACAAATGGATTGTTGTGGAAATGTTTATTATAAGGAAATTGACATATTGTCTAGCAAGGAAGAGGTGAATGGGCCTGCTACATCTTCTACATTGAAGTCATATACAGGTTTTGATTCTACTTCTGTTGAATCAAGTGGGGCTTCATTGAATTTCTGCTACTGCGGAGATAATAAAATTCTGAGTAGGGGTCAGAAGAAAATAGTCATAGGTGTTCCTGTGTAATAATTACTGTTGAAAGTGTAAATGATCCATTTATCAGTAAGACTGAGGATAGAATAACTGCTACATTACTTCATATGAGATTGTCTATGCTACTGTCCCTAGAGCTCCAGTGAGTGAGTATGTTGAATGTGAAGCTCATCCAGAACTGAGGATGGAATAAATGGCTAGGTGTGATATGGCTAATATAAAGAGTATGCCTACATTTATATTAATTAGTGGCTAAGATATGGGAAGAGGAATTCATGTTGTGAGAGCCAGGGTTAAGGCTAGCATTGGGGCAATAATATATAAATTGATGCTGTTGATGGACATAGTGGGTATTTAATAAGTAATTTGAATGCCTCAGCAATGGGTTGTAATAATCCATGTGGGCAGATGATTTTTGGCCCTTTCTGGATTTGTATATAGCTTAGGATTTTCCATTTAGTTAATATGAGGAATGCTATGGTGAATTAAATTGGGTAACTTGTGAAAGAGTGTTGATTATAAACATATTCTTAGGAAGAGGACTTGAACCAGTGCAGATAAAAGTTTCAGTTTTACATAATTACCGGGCTCTGCCACCGTAACAAACCCTGCTCTACAGTAGGGTATGTATAAATTAATTGAATGTAGATTATGTCATCATTTAGTTTGAAGACATTGTGTAAAGTAAGCCGTATTGCTCTTGTCCTTTCATACTGGAAGAAATCTGCAATAGACAGAAACCAAGCAGGATGGCTCCAGTCTGAACTCAGATCATGTGAGACTTTAATCATTGAACAAAGAGACAATTAATAGCAGTTATACCATTGAAATGTCGTGATCCAGCATCAAGGTCAAAAACCATATTGCCGATATGAACTCTAGAATACAATTACACTCTTATCCCTAGTAAAACTTGTTCCATTGATCAGTGTTTGAGAAGAACAGGTGATAAAGAATTTTGACTAGCTGGTCTAAATTGTAATCACTCAGAGGTGATTTTATTCTCTAAAAATAAATGGCACACGGGCTCAAGGTGCACCAGCTTCAGTAGTTGTGGCACGCAGGCTCAGTAGTTGTGGCCCACTGGGTTAGTTGCTCCGTTGCACGTGGGATCTTCCCAGACTAGGGATCGAACCCGTGTCCCCTGAATTGGCAGGCGCAGTCTTAACCACTGCATCACCAGGGAAGTCCCAGAATCGCCGTCTCCCTTTTAATACACCTTAAGCCCAAAGAATCCATGGAAGATTGTTACAGATAATAAGAGAATAAAATATTGTAAGGACTATAACAGAAGCATATAGTACACTGTTCATATAGACACATCCCAAGCAGTTACAAAGTATATTATAAAGAAGGCTGCAATTTTCAAAGAATAACATAAATTATACCCACAAACTCCCAATATTTCCTGAATCGTTGCAATCTGAAACCCTATTGTAGGAAGCAGAACATTTCAGGAGACATTCTACAAATGAAGGCCTCTAAACCCTGTGGGTGGATAAGGAATTCTGGAAGGAAGGTATCCTCACTCAAGGAGAGCATGATCCTATACTTTTGTCACATCACATCCCTGTACAATTCCCATTGATCTCGGTCCAGGCATTCCCAGTTCTCTTGAGAGAAATCTATGAGCACATCCTGGGATGTCAGCAGTCCCTGAAATTAAAAGTACACATGACATGTGGCCACGGGAAGAGTTCATAATGTGACGCAAGAAGAAAAGAGCAAATTAAGAGAACTGGTTTTAATTTAGAAGAGTGTCTTCAATCATCCACTAATATATATATATATACATATATTTTTTTTTTCACAAAGTAACTTTCTCTATTTCTAACTACAAAAAAGAGTATGTCATGTGATCCATAAAACCAGTAAAGAGACTATAGTCATCTGGAAAGGAAATGATAAAATGGTGGTTTCAACACGGACATATGCATTTTTGAGTGTTTTATTTATATCAAACTGGATAAAATGTGCGTATTTCTCAGACAGAAGAGAAATGTCGAGGTAGAAATGTACCTTTCAACTATTCATGGGTCCACAAGTACACTGGAGAGAGTGTAAAATTGCAGATTCTGATACAGTAGGGCCGGTGGGCCTGAGTTCTATTTTTTAAACGAGCTCATTTTTAACTAGTGATGCCACAGTCTCTGATTCATTAACGACAATTGTGAATAGCAGAGACATAATAAGGAAAGGTAAACATTCATAGTTAACTTCTAACTTCAAGTGTGTTATGGATTTCCCACGTTTAATAGGATAGTAAGCACAGCAGCAACCACCGTTTGTGAACATTCACTGTAGACCGTGTGTATCTTTCTGACTTTTTGTGTAGGATTGCAGGAAAAAGGCCTGTGCTGCGGCCACAGTGGGCGAGGCCCTCAGGCCGGGCCGCCCCTCCAGGACCCCCGACGGGGCCCTGAGCTCCTGGCGGCTCCTCCCCCGGCGCCCCGCCCCCTCCCAGGAGGCCTCGGGGCAGAACGGCCCCACCCACTGCGTCCAGAACGGAGCCCGCGTTTCCTCAGAGCTGGAGTTCCCGGCTCGGGGTCTCTTCAGTCCGCCGTCACGGAGCTGCCCTGGAGCCCCAGGGGAGGGCGGCCTCACTGACGCTGCCGGCTGCGGAGGGGCCCCGGCGGCCGAAGCCGCGACAGTCGTGGGGACGGCGGGCCGGGTAAGTGGGTCTGGTGCCCGGGCGGCCGCGCAAGAGCAGCTTCTGAGGGGAAGGGTTTCGCGGCCACCCGCCGCTGCTGTGCAGAACGAGCGGCCTCGGGGTCTGGTCCCGGGGAACTTCGGCCCCTCCTCTCGTCCCTGCCCTCGGCCTGGCTCGCGGGGCCCGGGGGGCGTGGGGAGAGGGCGGCTGAACGTCCTGAGGGGACACGGGGCGAGGGAGGCGCAGGGTCCGGCCGCAGCGTCAGCGACCCTCCTCCCGACGGCGGGGAAAGCGGCCGAAAGTTCCTCCCGAGGCTCCCAGGCCTCTTGTTCAGCCGAGGCCCTGTGCGCCCCTTCCTCCCTGAGCTAAAGCACCCGGGGGGGGGGGGGAGGGGACAGGGCGGGGGGCTGGCGGAGGTGATGGGGGACGTGAAAAGGTGATTGTCAGCTAAGGAGAACCTGCTCTCCCAGGTTCTACAGGAATGCAGGGCTTTCCTTATGCGAAGATGCTGGAGTCAGGCTCACGAATTCCTTCCTTTGATATGCACCTCAGCTCTCTGGGGCCTGCATCCTGTATTTGCATATCCTGAGTTCCTCAGCCTGCCCGCTCACATTGGAGAGGATGACTGTGGCATCTTTTGTTTACTGAGGTGGCAAGAAATATTCCATTTCTCACAGGCTTGAGGGGCAGACAGTGAAGAAGCGTCGGAGAGTCTCACTTGGCATGTACTTTGGTTTACATATAGATAATAGTTATACTTACTTAACTGTGCTAATAGAGGCTCTGGAGTACAATCAACTTGTACTACTGCCCTCTATGTATTAATTTCATCAATATCATAAGATAAATGCCTGTAGAATTGACTTAATCCAGTTAAATAGCATAATGATTTTTAAAGGAAACATAATAGAAATATAACAACAAAACCTTTACCACTACAGGCTGGGTCTGGAACAAGGTAAATAAATGTTCCATTGTTAAAATATTGAAAGAGTATTCAATAGAAATATCAAGAAAAATGACAAATAATAAGGGCAGCAGAATGTTGAAATGTTCTATCTTTCTATCACTTTAAAGTGGCAGAAAATCATTTATGAGCAGGCACTGGGGCAGAAGATGCCTGATTTTATATCTTTGTCATATTTGTGCAGTTGTTTCAACAAGTAACTTAAAGACACAATGGAAAAGCCAGGAGGTTTGTGCCTGAGATCATGTTGATGTGAAACCCGGGATGGCCGCCTTGTGCCAGGTGAGTTAAGTTTACCTCGCAGGTAGACCCCAGAGCTCCTGAGAAACAAGGGCTGGAATTTTTCTTCTGCGATGAATAGGAGCTGTTGAGTCCAGTTCATTGAGCAAGGAGTAGGTCTTGTCTATTACATATTTGGTTTTTGGAACGGTATCTGTGCTAATTTCAAACTCTTGTTTTATGAAAACCCCCCCTCACCTTTCCCCTGAAGCAGGCATAAGTGTGTTTTCTAAAAGCGTGACTCTGTTCTGTTTTAATTCAGTTCTTTGTAGCCATGTTTACATTCCCTCTATAAGTGATATGTTTTGATAAATTTCTTTTTCTGTGTGACCTTTTTCACTTTGAATTATCGTACCTAAATCCACTCATTATGCTGCTACTAGCCTTATGACATTGATTTCATGGCTGAGTGATATTCCATTGTACATAAGTTTCACAACTTCTGTATCCATTTTTCTCTTTCCTGGGATATGGAACGGGTACCGAAGTCGAGGTTCTTGTAAACAGAGCAGCCCTAAGCTTTGGGGTGCCTGTGTCTTGTTGATTTTTAGTCTTCCCAAGATATACGCCCATGAGTGGAAGTGCCCTATGCTCTGTAGCTCTGTTGTTTAGATGTTTTAGGAAACACCATACACTTTTGTAGAGTGTCTGCGGCAATTTTCATCCCGCCCGTCAGCATAACAAGGTTTCCTGTTCTCCATGGCCTGTCCTGCATTTGTGGTTTTTTACACTTTTTTCAGATGGCCGTTTTGACCGGGGGGAAGTGAGACTTCTTTGTAGTGCTGATTTGCTCTCCCAGCTTGCTTGGTTGGCCAAAACGTGTGTATGCTTTTTTACCTGAATATATTCAGGAAGGAACACATACTCCCTTTTTGGCCAACTGCATCATTGTCCAAGTTCTGCCGCTTTTCATGTGCTTTCAAGGAAACTCCAATCTACCTCTTGAAATCTGTTTCCTGCAATTCTGCCTTGCTTTCAAATCCTCTTCGTTGCCTTAACTCAATGTATTTTTGGATGGTAGTTGTCATTTATCACTGTGCAGGTTTGTGAGTTGCAGTGCCCCTGAGCTCCATGTTTCAACTGCCCTTTTTGTGAGCTGGCCCAGAAAACCACAGCATCGCCTCAGGCCCTATCCTGGTTTCGGGGCGTCAGGCTGAGCCTTTGGTGAATTCTTCTTCGTGATGGGAAATGAGAGTAACATGTGCCCGACCAAACACCTCCAGCGAGTCTCTCATTGGTTCCCCCTTTTCCCGTTCATCCTCGGCACATATTGCAAACTGTTCGAAACAGGAGGTTAAAGGTGCTGATTCTCCAAGTGGGGAGATTGTTAGTAAAGCGGCTGGAATGGTGAACCCGAGCACCAGGAGATGAAAAATGAGGTGCGCTGTCGAAACCTTTCATGATCACACGGTGTATCATCCTCTGGGCTTCCCATGCAGCTTTTAGCTGTAGGAAGGTTGCGTTGCACCTGGAGAGTTGGGACCCATGGAATGGGTAGCACACAGTATTACTTTAAAGGGTCTGCATTTGCTCACTCAACCTCACCAATCCTCTCAGTCCCAAGAGTGTCCAACCTTATGTCTCATCCTGCTGTGTGTCTAGGTGTGTTCAATCCATGTTGCATCATAGCCCCTGAGCAAAAGTTATAAGGGTTTTTATGTCTGTCACTGTCTTTTTCTACTATTGTTATATTGGTTACAGCTGATTTTCAACGCTGTTTGTTGCTGTTCTACATCCACTTGATTCACATAGAAACAGACATCAATAAATTCTTTTTCAGATTCTTAACAGTCGTATAGAATTTTTTCTGGTGACTTGAGTGTGCTGAGTGCAGTTCTTTGAGGTTCTGTGTAGGCCTCGTCTATTATCAATTTGGTATTTGGAACGGTATCTTTGCTAATTTCAACCTCCTGGATAATGCCTCACCCCTCCCCACCTTTCCCCTTTGGCAGCCTTATGTGTGTTTTCTACATATTTGACTATGTTTCTGTTTTGTAATTTGTTTCATGTGTAGCCATTGTTGATTCTACCTTTAAGTTATATCTTACGATATGTGTCTTTTTCTTTCTGACTTATGTTACCTAGAATGATCTTACATAACTCCTCCTGAGTTGATGCAACTGGCCTTATTTCATTGATTTCCTGGCTGAGTTATATTCCACTCTACATATGTACCACATCTCTTTTATCCATTTTTTCCTTCCAGGTATATTTAGGTTTTATCCAAGTCGAGGCTCTTTTAAACAGAGAGGCGGTAAACGTTGGGGTGCCTGTATCCTGACGATTTTTGTTTTTCCCAAGATATTCGCCCATGAGTGCAAGTGCCCTATGCTCTGTAGCTCATCTGTTTAGATGTTTTAGTAAACACAGTACACTTCTTCAGTGTGCCCGTTGGCAATTTACATTTCCACTATCAGCCTCACAGGGCTCCCTTCACTCCTCGCCCTGTCCTGCATTTCTGGTGTTTACACTTTATGAGGATGGCTCTTCTGACTGATGCGAAGTGTGATACTTTTTGTAGTATTGATTTGCAATGCCCACTGTTTGGTTGGCTAAAAAGGGTGTATGCCCTTTTCTTTAATATATTCAGGAAAAAAGCATACGCCCTTTTTGGCTAACTGCACCGTTGGCGATGTTCAGCCCCGTTTTTGTGCTTTCATGATGAGTCCTTTTTACCTCTTCAAATCCCTTTCCTGCCATTCTCCCTTGTTTACAATTCCTTTTCGGTGACTTCCCTCAAGACATTTTTCAATGATAGATATTTTCAACTCTGCAGTTTCGTGAATTTTAGTGATCCCGAGTTCCATTTTTCAACTTGTGTTTTTTGGAACTGGCCACAAAATAGTGGGATTTCCTCAAACCGTATTCTTTTTCCATGGGCAATCTTAGCCTTTGGTCATTTCGTCTTCCTGATTGGAAATGAGAGTGACATGTGCCTGTCCGAACACCTAGGACTTTTCTCTCATTGTTTCTCATCCTTCCGCTTCATCCTCTGGACAAATTCCAAACTGTGCGCAACAGGAGGTTGAAGGTGCTGACATCCCCAAGTGGGGAGATTGTTAGGAAAGACGCTGGAGGGGTGAACCCGACTCCCTGGAGATGAGGAGATGAGATGCCTTTTCCAAACTCTTCCCGATCAAATGGTGTACCACCTTCTGGGTGTCAGAGTCATGTTTTAGCTGTAGGAAGGGTCCCGTGCATGGTAAGAGAACACCAGGGATGTTTCCAAATCAGTGTCTCCCTGAACCCTAAACTGGGGAATTTTACGCTATGGCTACACGTATGTTCATTAAGGGCCTTGGGCAGTAGGCAGAGTCCGAACTTAAGATGATTAAAGTCTTCAGGGTCAGAAGCGCTGACCATCGGCCTCCCTTAGGGTACATTGTATCTGTCATTGATAGATGATGTCAATAAAAATATCTATTCGTTTTCAGATTATTTCCGCTTCTAGGTTATTACAAAATATTGAGTGTAGTTCCCTGTGCTGTACAGTAGTTCTGTGTTGATGATCTATTTATACATAGCAGTGTGTACGTGTTAATCCCAAACTGTTCATTTATCCCTCCCTGCACCTTTCCCCTTTGGTAATAATAAATTATAAGATTTTATGCTTCTCAGAAATGGGGGAGCTGAAAGAGAGGTATCATTTTCAATGGAAAAGCATTCAAAACTATATTGAAGCTTCAGTCAAGATTATTCGATGTACATCCTTGGAAAGAAATCACTTCATTTCTCCAATGTTGACCTGACAAATAAGACAATCCCCTTCACTGAACTTGCCTATACTAAAGTGATGGAAATATCAAATGGAAGTGTTGGAAACATCTTATTTTACCCGAGCCTTATACACGGCTCTAGGTTAATTACAGTTTGGCTCACACATCTGTTCATTGAAGTTACAATGTTCTCAATTTCTGTCACTGATCCTGCAGAGTGGGCCCCAACAAGGGTCCCCTGCCCCGTGTCATTGGAGCCAAGAGAACGAGACTGAGTTTGGTTCAGAAGCAAAGGAAACTTTAGATTCTGATCAGAGAACGGGGAGAGGTGAGAGCGTGCGCTCCCCCGAGGGCTGTGGGCGGGGCTGCTGTGTGGGGATCCCGGCAGCGTCACCGGGACGGAAGGGGCGGAGTCTCGAGGGCCGGGTTGGCTGGAGCTCAGGCTCCATGTCGCAGAGTCTGCATGGGGCCCCGCGAGCTGAGGTGTCGGCCCAGCCATTTTGCACCAGGAAATAGGTTCTGAAGTGCCGGGTGTGGGACCTCTGCATGTGGAAACCTAGGAGCAAGTGAAATTAGACAAAGCACAAAGGAATAAACGTTAGACTTTACTTTATTGCCCGGATTCTATTTTTATCTCCCAGGATTTTTTCATGGGCTCTGCCGGTGACAAACCCCTCCTCTGCCTTTTGTCCCATTCCTCATTGTTGGGGCGCTGAGGGTGCAGACCCCGCTTCTGTAACTGCTTCGTGCTGAGTCGGGAGGCCTCATACTCGGGGGGAGGGGCAGAACTTCTCCCCAGCAGCCTCCAGGTGAGGTTGACTGTCCCCAGGGCTCTTCCCTCACTGCTCGTCCGCCTGAGCCCCAGCATTTGAAGTGTTATAGATTCTAATGACCTTTAAGGGTGCAGGAAAGAGATGCGCAGAGACGCTGGGGGGGCCGGTTTTACCCCGCCCACATTTGTTCGGCCACCTTAGGCAGACGGTTTCTGCCAGCCTAGATGCTCTGACCAGTAGTCTGCGCTTTCTTCAATTAGGCCCCTGAATTAACGTACAAACAGCACCAGGTGTCAGAACCCTGCCTGCTCAACTCCCACACAGTCCAGGGCCGGTGGTGATCCAGACCCATGACGGCCACTGAGTCAACGGCCTTTTCAAGTAGCCAGGAGTGCAGCCGGTCTCATCGGCCGCCGCCGTCACCGCGGTGTCTGTAGGCGTTTCTATGGTGACAGCGTTATTTAGGGTTCCCCCGCCAAGCTTATGAGCTCCGCTCTGGGTGCAGTAAGTCCTGCAAGCAGTAGTCTGCTCTTTTGGGGCACGCTCTTGTTGTTTTCTGAGAGAAGATCCACGTCAAGTGATGGTCACACGGGTCATCATGGGGACCCGTTGCCCCCAGTTGTCCCTCTGGAGGTTGGAGTTGGAGGGCTTCCTCACTCGAGGTCAGTGTGCCCACGGAGCGATGCCTGCAACTTCAGGGCATGGTGGGTGGTTAGGATCACCGTGTGCGGTCCTTTCCCCTTAGGAGGGAGTTGGCCTTGCGGGCTGCGGATTCCAGGTTTTTAGATACCCCCAGTATCTTGGCTGGATGGGGCGGCGGGCCAAGCCCTTGGTGACCGTACTTTCTCCTACCTGGAGGGCATTCTTGCATTGTTCCATTTCAAGAGGTCCCAGTTTTTGCACTAATACTCCAAGGGCGATTCACTTTCTACCCAGAATGTAAAGGTCAAAGGGTTTAGCTAAATTAGGGAGGTCCAGGGCAAGGGTCTGAATTAACTGCTCTTTCCATTCTTGAAAGACCGCTTCTGGATTCTATTCGAACAGATCATCTTTTCCTTTCAATGTTTCCTATAGAGGCCCAGCTATTAGACTGTAGTTAGGGATCCAGATGCAGCAAACCCCGACCTCCCTAGGAACCCTTAAGCTGTCTTCTAGGTTTAGAAGGGGTAAGGCTGCAAATGACTTCTTCCCTTTCCTGGGATGGGCTTCTCTGACCTTCTGTGAGAATGAAGCCCAGGCAGGTCACCTTAGTCTGTGATATTTGAGCCTTTGTCTTGGACACCTTCTATCCTTTATTGGCTAGGTAGTTCAGAGGCCTCCTTAGTAGGGCTGGGGATCAGAATGTCGTCTGCATATTGAAGGAGGGTTCCCTTCTCCAGAGGTAGATCTTTGAGGTTTTAGTTAAGTTTCCCCAAAGGTGGTGTGGGAAGTTTTGAACCCTTGGGGGAGGACGGCCCAGCAGTACTGTCTTCCTTGTATGTTGAGTCCTGCCAGTCACAAGCCAAAATCTCTGTGACCTCTGGGACTAATGGAATACAGAAGAAAGCATCATGTACGTCTCATACAGAATACTATGTCCTGGGGGATGGTACAATGACCAGCAGGGTGTAGGAATTAGGAACTATTGGATGCATATCCTCAGTGGCTTCACTGACTGTCCCGACATCTTTACCAGTTCCCCAGTAGCCCACGGGGCTCTCGTGGTCAGGCCCCTCGCAGGATATACAGCTCACCTGGGCAGGTACCCAGCAGCCCACGGGGCTCTCGTGGTCAGGCCCCTCCCAGGATATGGAGCTCACCTGTGCAGCTACCCAGCAGCCCACGGGGCTCTCGTGGTCAGGCCCCTCCTTGGATACGGAACACCCTTGTGCAGGTACCACGGCAGGGCTGGGCACACAGGAACCGTGCGCATAGCCCTCATTGCAGAGCACCCCCATCTCACCTGTCCCTCAGAGCTGACACAGAGCACCTCAGAGCAGGACTTGAACTAACAAACAGCAGCTCCGACAGGTCTGTGACCCTGGGCTTCACTCTGTGTGGCCTCCCTCCGCCTGGTCTTCCAGAGACTTCCACTGCAGCCGGGGCACCAGGTCTCTGTCTCCACCCACCACCCCTCCTCTCCCTGACTCCTGGGTTCCTCTTATTAGGAGAGGGTCTTCTTGAAGTTGTCTCCCACTCATGGGCCAGATAAAATGGTTAGAAAACAAGCCAGGGCTGCAGCCCCTTGTCTATCCTGACCCTCAGGACCTACACGTGTTCCTTGGAACTGACCGGTGCAGCAAGGTCCATTTTATGCAACTGTGAGCCCCTGAGGGGCGAGGAGTGGCTGACCTGGGCAGTCTGACCCGGCCGGCCAGTCCTCCCCAGGTGTGCCTGGGCTGAGGTCAATATAAACACCGCTCTAGGCAGCAAGAGCCCCTGCAGCTGTGCCTGACGCCATATTCTCTGCCCCATCGGCAGTCTCGGGGCTGGGCTGGTGGGAGGGAGTAGGGCCCACGGCTCTGTGCGTGGCCCGGTGCGAGTGGGGCTCTGGTGGACTTTCTGCAGGAGTTGCCGCGCTGCCACCTGCTAAAGAAGAGGATGTGTCACCCATACCTGCCGCTGGAATTTCTCCCCGGGCAGAGGTGAGGACGGAGAAAAGCGGTGGGGGCCGGGACAGGAGGGGTACATTGGGCAGGGAGATGGAAAGCTTCCAGAAGAGCGCCCGGGGCCAGGACCATGCTGGCTGGCCTGCAGGCCCCAAGTCGGCCTCCGTGCTGGTGTGGCTCCATGGCCCTTCCTCTAGGCTTTCAAGTCCTTGCACACATTCAGGTGTTTTAGCTGGGAAGGGTGGGAACAGTTCAGCAGCAGCTGGCCTTGGGGTCAGCTCATGTTTACTCAGGGACGCCTTGACATGGTCCCCCAGCTTTGCAATGAGGACGTTCCTTGCGGGGGGGCTGCTGGCTGCATGAGAGATGATTCCCCACCTCTGACCAACTTCAGAATTGTTTACCACTGGAGCAAGGGTTTTCCTGATAGGGTTTTCCTCTGTGTAACTAGTGGGTTCTTAATTGGCAGCGTGAACGGTGATATCAGAGGTCCCGAATCAGGATGGAAATACTTATCCCCAACTTGTACAGGCAGGCATAAAAACCTGGGGAGGCCGTGTGCAGCCGGCCCCCTTAGGGATTGGCTTCCGACTGACCCCTCAACGTTCTGGTGTCCAGCCACTGCTTTAGAATTTCTGGGGCCCAGTGCTGACTCTAAGGGTTCTGTAACCCAGCCTCTGTTGGTCTTTAATGAGACCCGCACTTCCAGGGTCCCACAGAGCAGGGTCCGTGTGACTGTTCTGTGGCTTCTGTAACAAATGACCACAAGCTGGGTGGTTTAAAACAAGAGGAATTCATCCTCCCCCAGTCCTGGAGACCAGACATCTGAGATCAAGGTGTTCCAGGATGGACGTCCCTCCAGAGGCTCCAGGATAGGGCTCTTCCTGCCTTTTCCAGCTTTGGGGGGCTCCAGGCATCCCCAGGCTTGCGGCTGCAGCCCTCCTGTCTCTGCCTTCACGTGGCTTCTCCTCTATGTTTGTGTTTCTCCTCTTTTGTCTCATAAGGACTCTCTCAATTGGATTGGGGGCCACGCTAACCCCAGATGGCCTCACCTTGAGACCCTTAACTACATATACAAAGACGCTTTTCCCAGATATGGTCCGGTTCCTGTGTTCTGGGGGGAACATATTTTGGGACCAGCATTCAACCCATTACCTGTGTATAAAATAACCCTAATTTTAGATTACCAAGGTCCCGTATAGATAGCAGCCAGCAGCCATGTGGGTGGGGGTCTGGGGAGAATGAGGACCCTGGAATCACCTGGAAAGGATGAAGTCCTGGCTGCATTAGGTGAGCTCTTCCACCACGGGGCCCGTGGAAACAGCCACTCCACTCTGTCCGTGGAAAGGGACCCAGTGCCGAGTCCAGAAATGGTGATATTGCAAAGCTGGCTCTTCTGGGATGTCATCATCAGTAGCATCATGTAACCAGTAACTACGGGCTTGGAGGAGTCACCCTGTGGCACGTGATGACAGCACTGTCACTTTAGGCTCATCAAGCTTAGAATAGGAATGTTTGAAGGAGAAGAGTTTGGGAGATTGCGAAGCTTGGTTGTTAAGGAAACTGAGCAGGTTTGTCAAGGTTGTCAAGGAAACTTCTCGTTTAAACGGAAGGCAGGGCTGGGAGAGCTGAAATCCAGGGATCTTTTAAAGGGGCTGCTCTGAAACACCATCACCTGAGAGGTGGTCTCAGCGTGAGCTGGTGTTTGAGAAACGTGTGATGAGATGAAGCCTGACTTTCTGTGACAGCTGGGGAGGGGTTTGTAAAGCAACTTAGCGTTTAAGGCCAAGTTTGTTGCTGGAACATAGTGTCTCCCAAGACTGGGCTGAAGCTCAAGATGTCTCTGTCCCCTTCCTGTGAGAGTCCAGGGCAGGTGGGTGTCAGTTCCCAGGCTCTGCCCCCACTTTGTTTCTCCTCCCTGCTTCCAGGTGAGTGTTTCAACCAGCGGGGTGGGGTGACCACAGGGACATCGTGCCCTCCGTCCTAGGATGCAGGCTGGCCAAGGCCCTCACCACCTCCACCCCTTCCCCTTGGTAACACGAGACACTGTGCCCCAGCTGTAAGGGGTGGGAAGGCTGGGATGTGCAGGGTAGCTGTGCACAGGAAAAAGGGAAATGGGTTCTGATGGGCAGCTGTGCGGCTCTGTTGTGAGGGTCGCCCAGACACTAGCGCACAGATTCTGGGTTCTGTGAAGCTTCGATGCTCTGTGGTTCTGGAAATCCTATAGGAGATGGTCCACAGCAGGTGAAGCTAATGCTCGCAGTGGAGGTGGTGAAGCCAAAGGTCTGCAGTTCAGACTAAAGGTGCCGATGTACATGCAGGACAAAACCATCTCAGGTGAATGGACTTCAGGCACGTTTAACATGAATGCAGTCGTGTTAATGCCTAGCATCTTCTATCTTGTGCCTCCTCAGGGACCCCCTCCTCAGTGCCTGGGGCTCCTGTAACTCACGTACAAGGGGATGGAGAGCGGGGTCTGTCCAGTCTGAGCCCTGAGTTACCCTGTGAGTCTGCTCGGGACCACCGTAACAAATACCACAGACTGCGCAGCTTGAATAACAGGCCTATCTCCCAGTCCTGGATGCTGTCGGAGATCAAGGTGTCTGCACACTGGCTTCTCCTGAGGCCTCGCTCCTTGGTGCTTAGACAGCCACCTTCTCCCCAGGTCCTCACATGGTCTCCCCCTGTGCCTATCTGTGTCCTAATCTCTTCTTTTTTTTTTTTTTTTTTTTTTTTTTTTTTCGGTATGCGGGCCTCTCACTGTTGTGGCCTCTCCCGTTGCGGAGCACAGGCTCCGGACGCACAGGCTCAGCGGCCATGGCTCACGGGCTTAGTTGCTCCGCGGCATGTGGGATCTTCCCGGACCAGGGCACGAACCCGTGTCTCCTGCATCGGCAGGCAGATTCTCAACCACTGCGCCACCAGGGAAGCCCCCCTAATCTCTTCTTGTAGGACATCAATCCTATTGGATTAGGATCCACCCTAGTGACGTCATTTTTACTTTGATCATCTCTTTAAAAATCCCATCTCCAAATACAGACACATCCTGGGGTCCTGGGGGTTAGGCATTCAGCATGTGGATTTGGGGAGACATGACTGAGCCTATAGCATCCTCCTTAGGAAGCAAGTGTGCCTCGGTCCTTCCTTCCCTCAAGTCATACGAGGTGAGCTAATGGCTCAAGGAGAGGCCACTCGTGCAGAGTTTGTGTCCCAGCTGGGGAACCCTTCTCTGCTCTCTTTGATCAGGCAGTGGCAGTGCCAGCCCCCTCCTGAGGTGAGCAGTTCTGGGGTTTCCTGCCGTGTCACCTGGCCTGCTGAGGTGCTCAGTGTCTGGGAACCCAGGAGTCAGCAGCCTAGTGGGGCTGCCGGGGACTCTCAGGGCCTTGGCAGATACCCTAGCGAAAGTGGGGAAACTTTGGGGGATTACAGGAGGGAGAGAGTCACAGTCTCGTTTATGCTTCAGAAAGACCACGTTGGGGTGGGATGTGAGACGCACCGTGGGGCAGGGAGGTTTGTCAGGTCTGATGGAGGAACCAGGCACAAGATCGGGCTTGGGCCACGGCTGTGGGCGTAGAGGGGAATTAGTGTGGGAACTGGCCACAGGCTGTTGTCGAAATATCGGTTTCCCTGTGCACCGAGGCCGAACAGAAATACGGAGACAGGGGTTTTGGAGGAAGAGACAGATGGCTTTATTTTTCTGCCAGGCAGCAGGGAAGACACAGCTGGCTAGCACCTCAAGAACTGGGCACCCCTCTTTGAGAATCAGGGAAGATTTTATATGTGGGGCTTCCGCAGTCCAGGGTAGAGGATAAGGATCAAAGTAGTGAAGGTCTTGCATTCCTCCTTTCCTTTGCATTATTTCAAAACAGTCATCGCTGGCATCAGGTCGCCGGTAATTGGGGTCCAGCAGACTGGTAATTGCGTCCGTTTGCCTCTGGTTTATTGGCCAGTGACCTTGTTTCTGAAATGAAAAACTAGGGGGTGATTTGTTATGAGGAGCGTATAGAATCTAAGTGCGTTACATAATAAGGTTAGGGAGTGAGAAGCAGGGGCTGTAACACACACAGTGAGGGGTGATGGGTGCCGAAGGTAAATTCCATAGTGTCGGAGTGAGGTTAGCTTTGTAGAGTACAAATCTAGTTACTACAAATGAATGACAAAGTGAAACAAGGAGTGATGAGCTCTTTCAGGCCAGGTTACGTTTCTTCTCTAGTCTTTTCGCTGTCCCCTTGTTCTCAGGGCAGGGAAACTTCGTTTCTGTTTTTGCTGCAACAAGACTGTGGAGGAGGAGCTGACAGTCACTGGGGCACAAGGCGAGTGGGAGCCTGGGAGGCCCCAGTGTTACCGAACCGAACGTGGGTCCGCTCGCCCGAGGGCAGCAGAGCCAGTCTACTGACACCGGGGGTGGTGGAGGAAGGTGCAGCCTAAATTGTCAAAGTGCGGATACAAGGAGGCCAGGTGGCCTGTGCTCTAAAACCCCGAGCTCCCTGAAGGATTTCAGCAAAGCAATTTTCAAGGCCAAGTGAAGGAGGGGGGTCGCAGGGTATGTGATCAGCTGGTGCACAATTCTCTGATTGATGGTGAGGTAACGGGCGGTTAACGTTATAAATTCTTAAGCACCAGGAGCTCCGGGGTTACCTGTTCCTGATCATCAAGTAGTTAATTTCTTCCACTTGGTGGTGGAGGAAGCATGCATCGGGCACTGTTATCCAGGTACTTCAGAGAGGAGCTACAGCAGAGGGTGTGGGGGAGGGCTCTGTCCTGCGAAGGCCCCACAGGGTCCTGCTCGGTTACACCTGGTGCCTGGGCTCAGCAACCTGGGAAGGTGGGGCTGCTCCTGGGTGTGGGGAGCTGCAGGATCCCAGTCCTCTGAAACCCTGCTAAGCCCCCAAGGTGAGATGGGTGTGCAGTGACTGGACGGAGGCGTCTGGCCTGGGAGAGGGGTCCGGGCTGGAAATGTCACTGGAATCATGGCAGGGAGGGAGAGGAAAGGCAAAGTGGGGGCAGATGGGTCACAGCAGACTAATGCAGGTGACTGCGGTCTTGTTGGAAGCAACTCAGAGCCAGAAAGGAGTGGCCGTCAGGGGCTCAGCTCCATTCTCTTGTTCCTTTGTAAAACCACTGTGTCAGAGTTTGAGACGCCGCCAGGAGACGTCTGGGCCCAGTGCTGCCATGGCTTCATCAAAGGGCCCAGGGGGAACACAGAACCACTGCAGGCCCCGCCCATGTCCTCCCTGGGAATGAGTCCCATCGGGGCTCCTGGGCTCACAGACTTCAGGGCACCTCTGTCCTCAGGACTGGTCTTCCTCCTTCCTCTCACCTGCTGGTCAGAGGCCCAGGAACCCCCAACCTGGCTCCACCCCCAGAGCCTGGATTCAGTGTCCCAGGAATCCCCAAACTGTCTCCACCCAGGGCCTAGATTCTGGGACAGCTTAGGGGTAAGCAAGACCCTCACGCTCCTTTATTTGCTTAGGGGTGAGAATGTCTTAAACGCTGCAGTTGACTGATTACGGAGTGCTGAGTGTTTCCAGCAGGTGTGGATGGAAAGATGGGGTGCGAAGTTCCTATGTCTGCAGGGTCTTCCCGGCGTGAAGATCTGTGTGTTCCCCCCGGCCAGTCGGCATCCTCCCAGGAAGCCCAGATCCAGGATTACGAGGGCAGAGGCTCTCCCCTTGCGTACCTGTAACTTCGCACTCCCACAGCAAGGAGCCTGGCTCCCACCATCTGCCATTTATCTATGCATTGCTCCTTTCCACATTACATGTGCAGAGGTTTCAGAATTGTTAGCTACTACACCCTGGAAAGAACTTCATAAAACAAAGCCCACTGTATATATACGGGCCATTTTGCCTTTAGCCTACAGATTCCATTCATTTCCAAAGGTAACTTAAGTCAGCAGCTTTTACCCCATCCCCTACAGTGAGTTGTTTCCATATATTTCTAATACAGTTAGATTCTGTCACATGACGTATTCCATCGTGCAACATCCTACACCCTAAATAACTAAATTTGAGTAGATTATGATTGGCCCCTTGGGCTACACACATCTATGGGCTTAGACAAATGCATAGTGACAGGTATCCATCCTAGAGTATCACATGGACTACTTCAAACCCCCCACCCCATGATCTGCTTATCATCTATGTAGCTTTGCCTTTCCCGGGATGTCATCAATGGGGTCATACTGTGTGCAGCCTGCTCAGGCTGGATTTTTCACTTAGCAGTACACGCTGAAGGTTTATCCATGTCTTTCCATAGGTGGATGGTGCATTCCTTTCTGCTGAGTAGTATTCCACTGCATGTGTATGGGAGGAAAAACAATTTTCCCTCTACTTTTCTAGGTTCTTGGTTGAGGCCCCCCCCCGCCCCTGTAATAAAAGACAGATTACCAGGAGAAAAGCAGAAGTTTAATAACATGTATACCTTCTGAATAGAGGGGGGATACCACGGAAAACTGAGTCACTCCCCAAACCATCCCCTTCAATACCGTCTTCAGCTAAAAACAGAAAAGATGCTGGGGAAGGGGGGAAGGCCAGTTATGGAAGGTTATCATGCAAAGCACAGTAAACAAGGGTATGGCTGTGTGCACATTTAAGTCAGGACTTCCCCATTGAAAAGAGTTACTTAAGATTTAATTATCCTTCTATGTTTGGTGCAAAGAGGGACATACCCTTATAAATGGAGATTTCTCTATTGTAAATGCCCTTCATAAAACGGCAATCTCAGTTTTCTGAGATTTTTTTAAAAAATAAATTTATTATTTTATTTTTGGCTTCATTGGGTCTTCGTTGCTGCGTGCAGTCTTTTCTCTGGGTGTTGGCGAGCAGGGGCTTCTCATTGTGGTGGCTTTTCTTGTCACGGAGCACAGGCTCTAGGCATGCAGGCTTCAGTAGTTGTGGCACACGGGCTCAGTAGTTGTGGCTCGCGGGCTCTAGAGCACAGGCTCAGTAGTTGTGGCGCACAGGCTTAGTTGCTCTGCGGCATGTGGGATCTTCCCGGACCGGGCCTCGAACCTGTGTCCCCTGAATCGGCAGGTGGACTCTTACTCACTGAGCCACCAGGGAAGCCCTATTCTTTTTAAAGCAGACCAATAACCCTTATGCCAGAGAGACATATTTTGAGGTGGCATATTCTACTCGCCTTGACATGGATGTATCCCAATTTGCTTATGCATTCATCTTTTGAAGGATATCCTGATTTCAAGTTTTTAGCCATTATGGAAGTGCTGCTGTGCATAATTGCATCCTTGTTTGCATTTGGACATAGATTTTCAAAGCAGTTGCCTAAATACTGGAAGTATGATTGTTGGATCCCAACGTGAGACTTGTTTAGCTTTGGAAAAAACTGCCAAATTGTCTTACAAAGTGGCTGCACAGGCATCCCCCCAGCTATGAGGGAGAGTTCCTTTTGTTCCTCACCCTCTAGCAATTGGTATTGTCATATTTTTGGAGCTTAGCAGTCCCAATTGGTGTGCTATGGTGTCTCATGATTTTAGTTTGTAGTTCCCTAATGGTATATGATGTTGAGCTTTTTTCTGTATGACTTTTACTATCTGTAACTTTTTTGGCAGGATGTCTGTTCAGATCACGCTGTTCATGTTCATGCTGGGAGGAGCCCTGTCTCCTCGGGACCTGCTGGGGCTTTGGCTTCAGGAACACGCGGGGCTGAGTCCACGCTGATGGCCTGGCTTCGGTACAACCCGGGGTCAAGTCCACACTAACGGAAACCGGGTCTCCTCAGGACCCGCCGAGGCTTCAGCTCTGGGACACTGGGGGGTCCAGTTCAGGCTGACATGAGCCTGATCTCCTCAGGACCTGCTAGGAGGTGATGCCGCTGAGGGAGAAGGTGAGGAAAAGTGGGGAGAAGGTTCCTGTGCAGGGCTGACCGCTGTGGGTGTCTGTCTCCAGAGGACCCAGGAGAGGAAGGGCTTGATGTGGAAAACTGGGTTTTTGGCCCATTTTGTGTGGGGTGTAGACAGTTGAATGTTGTTCTTTGGCGTGTAGTGTCTGGTTTTCCCAGCACCGTTTATTGAGGGGCCTGTCCTTTCCCTGGTGTATGTTCTTGGCTCCTTTCTTGTGAATTAACTGATCACATACCTGTAGGTTGATTCCTGGGCTCTCTGCTCTATTCCTCTGGTCTGTGTGCCTGTTTTTCTGCCAATGCCACAATTTTGGGGGACTAGCTTCATAATGAAGTGTGAAGTCAGGGAACGAGATGCCTCCACACATTCCCCTGCCTCAGGGTCGCTTTGGTTCTTCTGGGTCCTTTGTGGTTCCACACACAACCTAAGATGGTACGTCCTGTTTCTATGGAAAATGTCATTGGACTTTTGGTAAGGATTGCATTGAATGTGTACATTAACAGGATCTTAGCTGGAGAAACTGTCAGGGCATGACTTAAGAGCAGCATCAGGGCCTTTGTTGGGTCAACATTATGGTCTCAGTGAAAGATATGATCAGAACCTGAGTTACTAAGAACATCAAGGCTTCATTTAGGAAAAGCTTCAGGGCCTGAGTTAGGCACAGCCTCAGGACTTCACTTAAGGACACTGACAGGGCTTTCTTTGGGACAGAGTCAGGAACGTGCATAGAAATGTGGCAGGAAATTATCTCAGGAGAGTGTCCAGATTTTAGTTATTGATTTCAACAGGTCCCATGTTAGGGACAGATTCCGGGCCTTAGTGAGAGCGAGTGTGAAGGACTTATTTAGGGTTAGTCAGGGCTTAGTTAGGGAGACTATTAGGGTTTCAGTTAGGATAAGATGCAGGATATTAGCTTGGGACAGAGTCAGGTTGCGGGCCAGGGATAGCGTCACGAAATGACCCAGGAGAAGCGTGAAGACCTTCGTTATTGAGAGCCTCAGGGCCGTAGTTAGGACCAGCGTGAGGGCCTAAATCAGGACCACTGCCAGGGCTTCCTATACAGACACCGTCAGAGCATAAGGAAGGTACAACCAAAGGGCCTAAGTGAGGCTTATCTTTAGGGCCTGAGTTCGGGACACTGTCAGGGCATGACTTAGGAGCAGCAGAAGGTCCTCTGTGGGATCAGCGTCAGGTTCTTCATTAAAGACATTATCAGGGCCTCTGTTAGGGAGAGCCTCAGGGCCTCATTTATGGACAGCATCAAGGCTAACTTTGGGTAAGTTTCAGGACCTTGGTAAGACCTGGGTCAAGATATTAACTCAGGATAGTATCAGGACTCTAGATATTGGCGGCACTAGTGCCTTAGTTAGACACAGTGTCAGGGCCTGAGTTAGGAGTAGCATTATAGCCTTTGTTAGGTATAGTGTCAGGGACTGAGCTAGGAGGAGCCTCCAGGCCTAAGTTTGGGACAGATTCACAGCCTCCGGACTAATTTCAGGGCGTTATTTAGGGACAGCATCAGGGATTTAGTTAGCATAACAGGAGGAATTCCTACAAGCACCCTTTAAGCCAACACACTCAGATGCAGAAGTAAACCATGCACGCTGGTATAAAGGAATATTCCACAGAAGTTGAGTACATTTTGTTTAAGGTGCGTAAGAGTTTAAACATTATTTTTTTCAGAAAACTATATTCAGAAGATGAAGGAATTTCATCCTAAAGAATCTCTTTAGCTAAATTTAACATTAGCAAATGAGAAGTTTACGTTCAGGTCTAGGGCTAGTGTCAGGTAATGACCTAGGTTTGGAAACAAGCCCTTAGTTACGTAGAGAATCAGGGGCTAATTTAGGACCTGTGCCAGGGCTTCGGGTAGGGACAGTGTCAGAGCCTGATATAGGGAGAATGTGAGAGCCTGAGTGAGGCCTAGCGTCAGGCACCAAATGCAGACACTGTCAGGGCATGACTTAGGAGCAGCATCAGGGCGTTTGTGGAGTCAGCATTCAGATCATAGTGAAAGACATGAGCAGGGCTTGAGTGAGTCACAGAATCAAGGCCTCGGTTAAGGAATGCTTCAGGGCCTGAGTTAGGCACAGCCTCACGTCTTCAGTTAAGGAGAGCGACAGGGCTCTCTTTGGGACAGTGTCAGAACCTTGGATAGAAATGTGTCAGCATATTAGCTCAGGATAGTGTCCGGATTTTAGTTATTGATTGCAGCAGGACCCATGTTAGGGACAGATTCCAGGCCTTAGTGAGAGATAGTGTCAAGACCTTAGTTACTGAGAGCATCAGGGCCTTCTTTAGAAGCAATGTGAGGGCTTCGTGTAAAAATAGCATCACGGACTGGCTTCGGGCGAGCGACAGAGCCTGAGTGAGGCCTAGCGTCATTCCTGTAGGTGGGGACACTGTCAGGGCGTGACACAGGAGCAGCATCAGTGCCGTTGTTGGATCAGCATTATGGTCTTCGTTAAAGACATGAGCAGGCCTTCTGTTAGGGACAGCGTCACGGCTTACTTAGCGATATTTTCAGGACCTTAGTAAGAGATGGGATAGTAAATTAGCTGAGGATAGTGTGAGGACTTTAGATATTGATGGCATCAGGGACTTAGTTAGGGACAGTGTCAGGCTGTGAGTTAGGCCTAACATCCAGGCCTTAGTTAGGGACAGTGTCACGGCATGGGGACTCAATTCAGGTCCTGACATGGGCACAGCATAAGGGCTTCAGTTAGCATAAGAGGCAGGACATTAGCTAGGGACAGGGTTAGGGTAAAGTCTAGGGATTGTGTCAGCAAATGACCTCGGGATAGTGTCAAGACCTTAGTTACTGAGAACCTGAGGGCCTTATTTAGGACCAGCATCAGGGCCGGAATTGGGCAAGAAACAGGGCCTGAGTGAGGCCCAGCTTCAGGCCCCTAGCTGGAGACAGTGTCAGGGCATGACGTCGAAGCAGCATCCGGGCCTTTGTTGGGTCAGAATTCGGGTCATAGTTAAAGATATGAGCAGGGCCTGAGTGAGTCAGAGAATCGAGGCCTCCGTTAGGGAAAGCTTCAGGGTCTGAGTTAGGCACAGCCTCAGGTCTTCATTTAAGGACAGCGACAGGCCTTTCTTTGGGACTGTGTCAGGTCCGTGGATAGAAATGTGTCAGGATATTAGCTCAGGATAGTGTCGGGATTTTCATTATTGACTGGAGCACGGCCCATGTCAGGGACCAATTCTGGGCCTTAATGAGAGATAAGGTGAAAGTCTTAGTTAGGATCCGTGAGCGCCTTAGTTAGGGAGAGTATTAGGGTTTCAATTAGGATAAGATGCAGGACATTACCTTGGGACAGACTCATGATCCGAGCCAGGGATAGTGTCAGCCAATGACCTGGGTTGGTGTCAAGACCTTAGTTACTTAGAGAATCGGGGCCTAATTTAGGACCTGTGTCAGGGCTTCGGGTAGGGACAGCATCAGAGCCTGACTTAGGGAGAACGTCTAGGCCTGAGTGAGGCCTAGTGCCAGCCCACTAGCTGGAGATTCAGTCAGGGCATGACGTAGGAACAGCATCAGGGCCTTTGCGGGGTCAGCATTCGGGTCATAGTGAAAGACATGAGCAGGGCCTGTGTTAGTCACAGAATCAAGGCCTCAGTTAGGGAAAGTTTCAGGGCTTCAGTTAGGCACAGCCTCAGGTCTTCACTTAAGGACTGCAACAGGCTTTCTTTTGGAAAGTATCAGGACAGTGGATAGAAATGAGTCAGGGTAATAGCTCAGGACAGTGTCCGGATTTTAGTTATTGATTGCAGCAGGGACCATTAGGGATAGATTCTGGGTGTTGGTGACAGATAGTGTGAAGGCCTTTGTTAGGTTTAGTCGGGGCTTAGTTAGGGAGAGTACTAGGGTTTCATTTAGGATAAGATGCAGGACATGAGCTTGGGACAGAGTCAGGTTCCGGGCCAGGGATAGCGTCGCGAAATGACCCAGGAAAACCGTGAAGACCTTCGTTATTGAGAGCATCAGGGCCTTACTTCGGACCAGCGTGAGGGCCTAAATCAGGACCACTGCCAGGGCTTCCTATACAGACAGCGTCAGAGCATAAGGAAGGTACAGCCAAAGGGCCTAAGTGAGGCTTATCTTTACGGCCTGAGTTCGGGACACTGTCAGGGCATGACTTAGGAGCAGCAGAAGGGCCTCTGTGGGATCAGTGTCAGGTTCTTCATTAAAGACATTATCAGGGTCTCTGTTAGGGAGAGCCTCAGGGCCTTATTTATGGACAGCATCAAGGCTTACTTTTAGTCAGTTTCAGGACCTTGGTAAGACCTGGGTCAGGATATTAACTCAGGATAGTATCAGGATTTTAGATATTGGCGGCAGCTGGGCTTTAGTTAGAAACAGTGTCAGGGCCTGAGTTAGGACTAGCATTATAGCCTTTGTTAGGTATAGTCAGGGCCTTTTCTAGGGACAATGTCAGGTTCCGGGCCTTAGTGAGAAGTCGTGTCAAGGCCTTAGGCAGGATTATTCAGGGCCCTAGTTACGGAGAGTGTTAGGGTTTCATTTAGGATAAGATGCAGGACATGAGCTTGGGACAGAGTCAGGTTCCGGGCCAGGGATAGTGTCAGGAAACGACCAAGAGAAAGCGTTAAAACCTTAGTTATTGAGAGCATCGGGGCCTGACTTAGGACCAGAGTCAGGCCCTAAATCACGACCACTGCCCTGGCTTCATATAAGGACAGTATCAGAGCCTAAGTAAGGTACAGCCCAAGTGCCTAAGTGAGGCCTATCTTTAGGATCTGAGTTAGGGAAAGTGTCAGGGCATGACTTAGGAGCAGCAGAAGGGCCTCTGTGGGATCAGCCTGAGGGTCTTCATTAAAGACATTATCAGGGCCTCTGTTAGGGAGAGCCTCAGGACCTCATTTTCGGACAGCATCAAGGCTTACTTTGGGTCAGTTTCAGGACCTTGGTAAGATCTGGGTCAGGATATTAACTCAGGATAGTATCAGGACTTTAGATATTGGCGGCAGTAGGGCCTTAGTTAGAGTCAGTGTCAGGGTCTGAGTTAGGAATATCATTATGGCCTTTGTCAGGTATAGTGTCAGGGAGTGAGCTAGGAGTAGTGTCAGGGTCCGAGTTACGTGTAATGTCAGGGTCTTGGTTAGGGACAGTGTCAGCGCCTGGGTTAGCACGAGTCTCCAGGCCGTAGTTAGGGAGCGGTTCACAGCATCGGGAGTAATTTCAGCGCCTTATTTATGTTCAGCATCAGGGATGATTTAGTTAGCATAAGAGGAACCATTCCTGCAAGAACCCTGAAGGCCAACACACAAGAATGTAAGAGTGAACCATGCACGCTGCTATGAAGGAATATTCCACAGCAGTTGAGTACACTTTGTTTAAGGTTAACAAGAGTTTTAAAATTATTGTTTTAAGAAACCAATATTCATATGATGAAAGAATTTCATCGTAAAGAATCTCTTTCCCTAAACTTGACATTAGCTAAAGTCAAGATTAGATTAAGGTCTAGGGGTAGTGTCAGTTAATGACCTAGATTTGGTGTCAAGACCTTAGTTACTTAGAGAATCAAGGCCTAAAATTTAGGACCTGCGTCAAGATTTTCGGTAGGGACAGATTCAGACCTGACTTATGGAGAACGTCAAGGCCTGAGTGAGGCGTAGCGTCAGCCCCCTAGCTGCAGACACAGTCAGGGTACGACTTAGGAGCAGCATAAAAACCTTGGTTGGGTCAGCGAAAGGTCATAGTGAAAGACATGAGCAGGCCTTGAGTGAGTCACAGAATCAAGGCCTCCGTTAGGGAAAGCTTCAGGGCCTGAGTTAGGCACAGTGTCAGGTCTTCACTTAAAGACACCGACAGGTTTGGGACAGTGTCAGGATCGTGCATAGAAATGTGTCAGGAAATTATCTCAGGACAGTGTCCGGATTTTAGTTATTGATTGCAACAGGTGCCATGTTAGGGACAGATTCCGGGCTTTAGTGAGAGATAGTGTCAAGGCCTTTGTTCGGATTGGTCAGGGCTTAGTTAGGGATACTATTAGGGTTTCATTTAGGATAAGATGCAGGACATGAGCTTGGGACAGAGTCAGGTTCCGGGCCAGGGATAGCGTCACGAAATGACCCAGGAAAAGCGTGAAGACCTTCGTTATTGAGAGCCTCAGGGCCTTACTTAGGACCAGCGTGAGGGCCTAAATCAGGACCACTGCCAGGGCTTCCTATACAGACAGCGTCAGAGCATAAGGAAGGTACAGCCAAAGGGCCTAAGTGAGGCTTATGTTTAGGGCCTGAGTTCGGGACACTGTCAGGGCATGACTTAGGAGCAGCAGAAGGGCCTCTGTGGGATCAGCGTGAGGGTCTTCACTAAAGACATTATCAGGGCCTCTGTTAGGGAGAGCCTCAGGGCCTCATTTTCAGACAGCATCAAGGCTTACTTTGGGTCAGTTTCAGGACCTTGGTAAGACCTGGGTCAGGATATTAACTCAGGATAGCATCAGGACTTTAGATATTGGCGGCAGTAGGGCCTTAGTTAGAGTCAGTGTCAGGGTCTGAGTTAGGAATATCATTATGGGCTTTGTTAGGTAATAGTGTCAGGGACTGAGCTAGGAGTAGTGTCAGGGTCCGAGTTACGTGTAATGTCAGGGTCTTGGTTTGGGACAGTGTCAGGGCCTGGTTTAGCACGAGTCTCCAGGCCGTAGTTAGGGACAGGTTCAGAGCATCGGGAGTAATTTCAGCGCCTTATTTATGTTCAGCATCAGGGATGATTTAGTTAGCATAAGAGGAGCCATTCCTGCAAGAACCCTGAAGGCCAACACACAAGAATGTAAAAGTGAACCATGCACGCTGCTATGAAGGACTATTCCACAGCAGTTGAGTACACTTTGTTTAAGGTTAACAAGAGTTTAAAAATTATTGTTTTAAGAAACCAATATTCATATGATGAAAGAATTTCATCGTAAAGAATCTCTTTCCTGGGGCTTCCCTGGTGGCGCAGTTGTTGAGAATCCGCCTGCCGATGCAGGGGACACGGGTTCGTGCCCCGGTCCGGGAAGATCCCACATGCCGCGGAGCGGCTGGGCCCGTGAGCCATGGTCGCTGAGCCTGCGCGTCCGGAGCCTGTGCTCCGCAAAGGGAGAGGCCACAACAGAGAGAGGCCCGCGTACCAGGAAAAAAAAAAAAAAAAAAAGAATCTCTTTCCCTAAACTTGACATTAGCTAAATTCAAGATTAGATTAAGGTCTAGGGGTAGTGTCAGTTAATGACCTGGATTTGGTGTCAAGACCTTAGTTACTTAGAGAATCAAGGCCTAAAATTTAGGACCTGCGTCAAGATTTTCGGTAGGGACAGATTCAGACCTGACTTATGGAGAACGTCAAGGCCTGAGTGAGGCGTAGCGTCAGCCCCCTAGCTGCAGACACAGTCAGGGTACGACTTAGGAGCAGCATAAACACCTTGGTTGGGTCAGCGAAAGGTCATAGTGAAAGACATGAGCAGGCCTTGAGTGAGTCACAGAATCAAGGCCTCCGTTAGGGAAAGCTTCAGGGCCTGAGTTAGGCACAGTGTCAGGTCTTCACTTAAAGACACCGACAGGTTTGGGACAGTGTCAGGATCGTGCATAGAAATGTGTCAGGAAATTATCTCAGGACAGTGTCCGGATTTTAGTTATTGATTGCAACAGGTGCCATGTTAGGGACAGATTCCGGGCTTTAGTGAGAGATAGTGTCAAGGCCTTTGTTCGGATTGGTCAGGGCTTAGTTAGGGATACTATTAGGGTTTCATTTAGGATAAGATGCAGGACATGAGCTTGGGACAGAGTCAGGTTCCGGGCCAGGGATAGCGTCACGAAATGACTCAGGAAAAGCTTGAAGACCTTCGTTATTGAGAGCCTCAGGGCCTTACTTAGGAACAGCGTGAGGGCCTAAATCAGGACCACTGCCAGGGCTTCCTATACAGACAGCGTCAGAGCATAAGGAAGGTACAGCCAAAGGGCCTAAGTGAGGCTTATGTTTAGGGCCTGAGTTCGGGACACTGTCAGGGCATGACTTAGGAGCAGCAGAAGGGCCTCTGTGGGATCAGCGTCAGGTTGTTCATTAAAGACATTATCAGGGCCTCTGTTAGGGAGAGCCTCAGGGCCTCATTTATGGACAGCATCAAGGCTTACTTTGGGTCAGTTTCAGGACCTTGGTAAGACCTGGGTCAGGATATTAACTCAGGATAGTATCAGGATTTTAGATATTGGCGGCAGCTGGGCTGTAGTTAGAAACAGTGTCAGGGCCTGAGTTAGGACTAGCATTATAGCCTTTGTTAGGTATAGTGTAAGGGACTGAGCTAGGAGTTGTGTCAGGGCCTGAGCTAGGATGAGCCTCCAGGCCTCAGTTTGGGAGGGGTTCACAGCCTTGGGAGGAGTTTCCTGAATTTAACTAGGGAAAACATCAGGGATTTAGCATAATAAGAGTTAGTTCGTTAGCATAAGAGGAGGTATTCCTACAAGCACCCTGAAAGCCAACACAGGCAAATGCAGAAGTAAACCAGGCAGGCTGGTATAAAGGAATATTCCACAGAAGTTGAGTACATTTTGTTTAAGTTCAGTAAGAGTTTAAACATTATTTTTTTCAGAAAACTCTATTCAGAAGATGAAAGAATTTCATCCTAAAAAATCTCTTTAGCTAAATTTAACATTAGCAAAAGAGAAGTTTACGTTCAGGTCTAGGGCTAGTGTCAGGTAATGACCTAGGTTTGGAATCAAGCCCTTAGTTACTTATAGAATCAGGGCCTAATTTAGGATCTGTGCCAGGGCTTCGGGTAGGGACAGTGTCAGAGCCTGGTATAGGGAGAAAGTGAGGGCCTGAGTGAGGCCTAGCATCAGGCCCCTAGATGCAGACACTGTCAGGGCATGACTTAGGAGCAGCATCAGGGCGTTTGTGGAGTCAGCATTCGGGTCATAGTGCAAGACATGAGCAGGGCTTGAGTGAGTCACAGAATCAAGGCCTGGGTTAAGGAAAGCTTCAGGGCCTGAGTTAGGCACAGCCTCACGTCTTCAGTTAAGGAGAGCGACAGGGCTCTCTTTGGGACAGTGTCAGAACCTTGGATAGAAATGTGTCAGCATATTAGCTCAGGATAGTGTCCGGATTTTAGTTATTGATTGCAGCAGGACCCATGTTAGGGACAGATTCCAGGCCTTAGTGAGAGATAGTGTCAAGACCTTAGTTACTGAGAGCATCAGGGCCTTCTTTAGAAGCAATGTTAGGGCTTCATGTAAAAATCGCATCCCGGACTGGCTTGGGGTGAGCGACAGGGCCTGAGTGAGGCCTAGCGTCATTCCTGTAGGTGGGGACACTGTCAGGGCGTGACACAGGAGCAGCATCAGTGCCATTGTTGGATCAGCATTATGGTCTTCGTTAAAGACATGAGCAGGCCTTCTGTTAGGGACAGCGTCACGGCTTACTTAGCGACATTTTCAGGACCTTAGTAAGAGATGGGATAGTAAATTAGCTGAGGATAGTGTGAGGACTTTAGATATTGATGGCATCAGGGCCTTAGTTAGGGACAGTGTCAGGCCTTGAGTTAGGCATAACATCCAGGCCTTAGTTAGGGACAGTGTCACGGCATGGGGACTCAATTCAGGTCCTGACATGGGCACAGCATAAGGGCTTCAGTTAGCATAAGAGGCAGGACATTAGCTAGGGACAGGGTTAGGGTAAAGTCTAGGGATTGTGTCAGCAAATGACCTCGGGATAGTGTCAAGACCTTAGTTACTGAGAACCTGAGGGCCTTATTTAGGACCAGCATCAGGGCCGGAATTGGGCAAGAAACAGGGCCTGAGTGAGGCCCAGCTTCAGGCCCCTAGCTGGAGACAGTGTCAGGGCATGACGTCGAAGCAGCATCCGGGCCTTTGTTGGGTCAGCATTCGGGTCATAGTTAAGGACATGAGCAGGGCCTGAGTGAGTCAGAGAATCGAGGCCTCCGTTAGGGAAAGCTTCAGGGCCTGAGTTAGGCACAGCCTCAGGTCTTCATTTAAGGACAGCGACAGGCCTTTCTTTGGGACTGTGTCAGGTCCGTGGATAGAAATGTGTCAGCATATTAGCTCAGGATAGTGTCCGGATTTTCATTATTGATTGCAGCAGGGCCCATGTTAGGGATAGATTCTGGGCCTTAGTGAGAGATAGGGTCAATGCCTTAATTAGGATTAGTCCGGGCCTTAGTTAGGGAGAGTATTAGGGTTTCAATTAGGATAAGATGCAGGACATTACCTTGGGACAGAGTCATGATCCGAGCCAGGGATAGTGTCAGAAAATGACCTGGGTTGGTGTCAAGACCTTAGTTATTTAGAGAATCAGGGCCTAATTTAGGACCTGTGTCAGGGCTTCGGGTAGGGACATCGTCAGAGCCTGACTTAGGGAGAACGTCTAGGCCTGAGTGAGGCCTAGTGCCAGCCCACCTGCTGGAGACACAGTCAGGGCATGACGTAGGAACAGCATCAGGGCCTTTGTGGGGTCAGCATGCAGGTCATAGTGAAAGACATGAACAGGGCCTGTGTTAGTCACAGAATCAAGGCCTCAGTTAGGGAAAGCTTCAGGGCCTGAGTTAGGCACAGCCTCAGGTCTTCACTTAAGGACGGCAACAGGCTTTCTTTTGGAAAGTATCAGGACAGTGGCTAGAAATGTGTCAGGATATTAGCTCAGGACAGTGTCCTTTTTTTAGTTATTAATTGCAGCAGGGACCATTAGGGACAGATTCCGGGCGCTCGTGAGAGATAGTGTGAAGGCCTTTGTTAGGTTTCGTCAGGGCTTAGTTAGGGAGAGTATTAGGGTTTCATTTAGGATAAGATGCAGGACATGAGCTTGGAACAGAGTCAGGTTCCGGGCCAGGGATAGCGTCACGAAATGACCCAGGAAAAGCGTGAAGACCTTCGTTATTGAGAGCCTCAGGGCCTTACTTAGGACCAGCGTAAGGGCCCAAATCAGGACCACTGCCAGGGCTTCCTATACAGACAGCGTCAGAGCATAAGGAAGGTACAGCCAAAGGGCCTAAGTGAGGCTTATGTTTAGGGCCTGAGTTCGGGACACTGTCAGGGCATGACATAGGAGCAGCAGAAGGGCCTCTGTGGGATCAGCGTGAGGGTCTTCACTAAAGACATTATCAGGGCCTCTGTTAGGGAGAGCCTCAGGGCCTCATTTTCAGACAGCATCAAGGCTTACTTTGGGTCAGTTTCAGGACCTTGGTAAGACCTGGGTCAGGATATTAACTCAGGATAGCATCAGGACTTTAGATATTGGCGGCAGTAGGGCCTTAGTTAGAGTCAGTGTCAGGGTCTGAGTTAGGAATATCATTATGGCCTTTGTTAGGTAATAGTGTCAGGGAGTGAGCTAGGAGTAGTGTCGGGGTCCGAGTTACGTGTAATATCAGGGTCTTGGTTTGGGACAGTGTCAGGGCCTGGTTTAGCACGAGTCTCCAGGCCGTAGTTAGGGACAGGTTCAGAGCATCAGGAGTAATTTCAGCGCCTTATTTATGTTCAGCATCAGGGATTATTTAGTTAGCATAAGAGGAGCCATTCCTGCAAGAACACTGAAGGCCAACACACAAGAATGTAAAAGTAAACCATGCACGCTGCTATGAAGGACTATTCCACAGCAGTTGAGTACACTTTGTTTAAGGTTAACAAGAGTTTAAAAATTATTGTTTTAAGAAACCAATATTCATATGATGAAAGAATTTCATCGTAAAGAATCTCTTTCCCTAAACTTGACATTAGCTAAAGTCAAGATTAGATTAAGGTCTAGGGGTAGTGTCAGTTAATGACCTAGATTTGGTGTCAAGACCTTAGTTACTTAGAGAATCAAGGCCTAAAATTTAGGACCTGCGTCAAGATTTTCGGTAGGGACAGCGTCAGACCTGACTTATGGAGAACGTCAGGGCCTGAGTGAGGCCTAGCGTCAGCCCCCTAGCTGCAGACACAGTCAGGGTACGACTTAGGAGCAGCATAAACACCTTGGTTGGGTCAGCGAAAGGTCATAGTGAAAGACATGAGCAGGCCTTGAGTGAGTCACAGAATCAAGGCCTCACTTAGGGAAAGCTTCAGGGCCTGAGTTAGGCACAGTGTCAGGTCTTCACTTACAGACACCGACCGGTTTGGGACAGTGTCAGGATCGTGCATAGAAATGTGTCAGGAAATTACCTCAGGACAGTGTCCGGATTTTAGTTATTGATTGCAACAGGTGCCATGTTAGGGACAGATTCCGGGCTTTAGTGAGAGATAGTGTCAAGGCCTTTGTTCGGATTGGTCAGGGCTTAGTTAGGGATACTATTAGGGTTTCATTTAGGATAAGATGCAGGACATGAGCTTGGGACAGACTCATGATCCGAGCCAGGGATAGTGTCAGAAAATGACCTGGGTTGGTGTCAAGACCTTAGTTATTTAGAGAATCAGGGCCTAATTTAGGACCTGTGTCAGGGCTTCGGGTAGGGACAGCGTCAGAGCCTGACTTAGGGAGAACGTCTAGGCCTGAGTGAGGCCTAGTGCCAGCCCACCTGCTGGAGACACAGTCAGGGCATGACGTAGGAACAGCATCAGGGCCTTTGTGGGGTCAGCATGCAGGTCATAGTGAAAGACATGAACAGGGCCTGTGTTAGTCACAGAATCAAGGCCTCAGTCAGGGAAAGCTTCAGGGCCTGAGTTAGGAACAGCCTCAGGTCTCCACTTAAGGACGGCAACAGGCTTTCTTTTGGAAAGTATCAGAACAGTGGATAGAAATGAGTCAGGATATTAGCTCAGGACAGTGTTCGGAATTTAGTTATTGATTGCAACAGGTCCCATGTTAGGGACAGATTCCGGGCTTTAGTGAGAGATAGTGTCAAGGCCTTTGTTCGGATTAGTCAGGGCTTAGTTAGGGATACTATTAGGGTTTCATTTAGGATAAGATGCAGGCCATGAGCTTGGGACAGAGTCAGGTTCCAGGCCAGGGATAGCGTCACGAAATGACCCAGGAAAAGTGTGAAGACCTTCGTTATTGAGAGCCTCAGGGCCTTACTTCGGACCAGCGTGAGGGTCTAAATCAGGACCACTGCCAGGGCTTCCTATACAGACAGCGTCAGAGCATAAGGAAGGTACAGCCAAAGGGCCTAAGTGAGGCTTATCTTTAGGGCCTGAGTTCGGGACACTGTCAGGGCATGACTTAGGAGCAGCAGAAGGGCCTCTGTGGGATCAGCGTGAGGGTCTTCACTAAAGACATTATCAGGGCCTCTGTTAGGGAGAGCCTCAGGGCCTCACTTTCAGACAGCATCAAGGCTTACTTTGGGTCAGTTTCAGGACCTTGGTAAGACCTGGGTCAGGATATTAACTCAGGATAATATCAGGATTTTAGATATTGGCGGCAGCTGGGCTTTAGTTAGAAACAGTGTCAGGGCCTGAGTTAGGACTAGCATTATAGCCTTTGTTAGGTATAGTCAGGGCCTTTTCTAGGGACAATGTCAGGTTCCGGGCCTTAGTGAGAAGTCGTGTCAAGGCCTTAGGCAGGATTATTCAGGGCCCTAGTTACGGAGAGTGTTAGGGTTTCATTTAGGATAAGATGCAGGACATGAGCTTGGGACAGAGTCAGGTTCCGGGCCAGGGATAGTGTCAGGAAACGACCAAGAGAAAGCGTTAAAACCTTATTTATTGAGAGCATCGGGACCTGACTTAGGACCAGAGTCAGGCCCTAAATCACGACCACTGCCCTGGCTTCATATAAGGACAGCATCAGAGCCTAAGTAAGGTACAGCCCAAGTGCCTAAGTGAGGCCTATCTTTAGGATCTGAGTTAGGGAAAGTGTCAGGGCATGACTTAGGAGCAGCAGAAGGGCCTCTGTGGGATCAGCCTGAGGGTCTTCATTAAAGACATTATCAGGGCCTCTGTTAGGGAGAGCCTCAGGACCTCATTTTCGGACAGAATCAAGGCTTACTTTGGGTCAGTTTCAGGACCTTGGTAAGACCTGGGTCAGGATATTAACTCAGGATAGTATCAGGACTTTAGATATTGGCGGCAGTAGGGCCTTAGTTAGAGTCAGTGTCAGGGTCTGAGTTAGGAATATCATTATGGCCTTTGTCAGGTATAGTGTCAGGGAGTGAGCTAGGAGTAGTGTCAGAGTCCGAGTTACGTGTAATGTCAGGGTCTTGGTTAGGGACAGTGTCAGCGCCTGGGTTAGCACGAGTCTCCAGGCCGTAGTTAGGGAGCGGTTCACAGCATCGGGAGTAATTTCAGCGCCTTATTTATGTTCAGCATCAGGGATGATTTAGTTAGCATAAGAGGAGCCATTCCTGCAAGAACCCTGAAGGCCAACACACAAGAATGTAAAAGTGAACCATGCACGCTGCTATGAAGGAATATTCCACAGCAGTTGAGTACACTTTGTTTAAGGTTAACAAGAGTTTAAAAATTATTGTTTTAAGAAACCAATATTCATATGATGAAAGAATTTCATCGTAAAGAATCTCTTTCCCTAAACTTGACATTAGCTAAAGTCAAGATTAGATTAAGGTCTAGGGGTAGTGTCAGTTAATGACCTGGATTTGGTGTCAAGACCTTAGTTACTTAGAGAATCAAGGCCTAAAATTTAGGACCTGCGTCAAGATTTTCGGTAGGGACAGATTCAGACCTGACTTATGGAGAACGTCAAGGCCTGAGTGAGGCCTAGCGTCAGCCCCCTAGCTGCAGAGACAGTCAGGGTACGACTTAGGAGCAGCATAAACACCTTGGTTGGGTCAGCGAAAGGTCATAGTGAAAGACATGAGCAGGCCTTGAGTGAGTCACAGAATCAAGGCCTCACTTAGGGAAAGCTTCAGGGCCTGAGTTAGGCACAGTGTCAGGTCTTCACTTACAGACACCGACCGGTTTGGGACAGTGTCAGGATCGTGCATAGAAATGTGTCAGGAAATTACCTCAGGACAGTGTCCGGATTTTAGTTATTGATTGCAACAGGTGCCATGTTAGGGACAGATTCCGGGCTTTAGTGAGAGATAGTGTCAAGGCCTTTGTTCGGATTGGTCAGGGCTTAGTTAGGGATACTATTAGGGTTTCATTTAGGATAAGATGCAGGACATGAGCTTGGGACAGACTCATGGTCCGAGCCAGGGATAGTGTCAGAAAATGACCTGGGTTGGTGTCATGACCTTAGTTATTTAGAGAATCAGGGCCTAATTTAGGACCTGTGTCAGGGCTTCGGGTAGGGACAGCGTCAGAGCCTGACTTAGGGAGAACGTCTAGGCCTGAGTGAGGCCTAGTGCCAGCCCACCTGCTGGAGACACAGTCAGGGCATGATGTAGGAACAGCATCAGGGCCTTTGTGGGGTCAGCATGCAGGTCATAGTGAAAGACATGAACAGGGCCTGTGTTAGTCACAGAATCAAGGCCTCAGTTAGGGAAAGTTTCAGGGCCTGAGTTAGGCAGAGCCTCAGGTCTTCACCTAAGGACGGCAACAGGCTTTCTTTTGGAAAGTATCAGAACAGTGGATAGAAAGGAGTCAGGGTAATAGCTCAGGACAGTGTCCGGATTTTAGTTATTGATTGCAGCAGGGACCATTAGGGATATATTCTGGGTGTTGGTGAGAGATAGTGTGAAGGCCCTTGTTAGGTTTAATCAGGGCTTAGTTAGGGATACTATTAGGGTTTCATTTAGGATAAGATGCAGGACATGAGCTTGGGACAGAGTCAGGTTCCAGGCCAGGGATAGCGTCACGAAATGACCCAGGAAAAGCGTGAAGACCTTCGTTATTGAGAGCCTCAGGGCCTTACTTAGGACCAGCGTGAGGGTCTAAATCAGGACCACTGCCAGGGCTTCCTATACAGACAGCGTCAGAGCATAAGGAAGGTACAGCCAAAGGGCCTAAGTGAGGCTTATCTTTAGGGCCTGAGTTCGGGACACTGTCAGGGCATGACTTAGGAGCAGCAGAAGGGCCTCTGTGGGATCAGCGTCAGGTTCTTCACTAAAGACATTATCAGGGCCTCTGTTAGGCAGAGCCTCAGGGCCTTATTTATGGACAGCATCAAGGCTTACTTTGGGTCAGTTTCAGGACCTTGGTAAGACCTGGGTCAGGATATTAACTCAGGATAGTATCAGGATTTTAGATATTGGCGGCAGCTGGGCTGTAGTTAGAAACAGTGTCAGGGCCTGAGTTAGGACTAGCATTATAGCCTTTGTTAGGTATAGTGTCAGGGACTGAGCTAGGAGTTGTGTGAGGGCCTTTGCTAGGGACAGTGTCAGGACCTGAGCTAGGATGAGCCTCCAGGCCTCAGTTTGGGACAGGTTCACAGCCTTGAGACTAATTTCAGGACGTTATTTAGGGACAGCATCAGGGATTTAGTTAGCATAACAGTAGGCATTCCTACAAGCACCCTTTAAGCCAACACACGCAGATGCAGAAGGAAACCATACACGCTGGTATAAAGGAATATTCCGCAGAAGTTGAGTACATTTTGTTTAAGGTCAGTAAGAGTTTAAACATTATTTTTTTCAGAAAACTCTATTCAGAAGATGAAAGAATTTCATCCTAAAGAATCTCTTTAGATAAATTTGACATTAGCAACGGACAAGGTTACATTCAGGTCTAGGGCTAGTGTCAGGTAATGACCTAGGTTTGGAATCAAGCCCTTAGGTACTTAGAGAATCAGGGCCTAATTTAAGACCTGTGCCAGGGCTTCGGGTAGGGACAGCGTCAGAGCCTGATATAGGGAGAAGGTGAGGGCCTGAGTGAGGCCCCTAGATGCAGACACTGTCAGGGCATGACTTAGGAGCAGCATTCAGGGCGTTTGTGGAGTCAGCATTCGGGTCATAGTGAAAGACATGAGCAGGGCCTGAGTGAGTCAGAGAATCGAGGCCTCAGTTAGGGAAATCTTGAGGTCCTGAGTTAGGCACAGCCTCTCGTCTTCAGTTAAGGACAGCGACAGGCCTTTCTTTGGGACTGTGTCTGGTGGGTGGATAGAAATGTGTCAGGATATTAGCTCAGGATAGTGTCCGGATTTTCATTATTGACTGCAGAAGGTCCCATGTTAGGGACAGATTCTGGGCCTTAGTGAGAGATAGGGTGAAAGTCTTAGTTAGGATCAGTGAGCGACTTAGTTAGGGAGAGTATTAGGGTTTCAATTAGGATAAGATGCAGGACATTAGCTTGGGACAGAGTCACGATCCGAGCCAGGGATAGTGTCAGCCAATGACCTGGGTTGGTGTCAAGACCTTAGTTACTTAGAGAATCAGGGCCTAATTTAGGACCTGTGTCAGGGTTTCGGGTAGGGACAGCGTCAGAGCCTGACTTAGGGAGAACATCTAGGCCTGAGTGCGGCCTAGTGTCAGCCCACTAGCTGGAGACACAGGGCATGACGTAGGAATAGCATCAGGGCCTTTGTTGGGTCAGCATTCGGGTCATAGTGAAAGAAATGAGCAGGGCCTGTGTTAGTCACAGAATCAAGGCCTCAGTTAGGGAAAGTTTCAGGGCCTGAGTTAGGCACAGCCTCAGGTCTTCACCTAAGGACGGCAACAGGCTTTCTTTTGGAAAGTATCAGGACAGTGGATAGAAAGGAGTCAGGGTAATAGCTCAGGACAGTGTCCGGATTTTAGTTATTGATTGCAGCAGGGACCATTAGGGATATATTCTGGGTGTTGGTGAGAGATAGTGTGAAGGCCCTTGTTAGGTTTAATCAGGGCTTAGTTAGGGATACTATTAGGGTTTCATTTAGGATAAGATGCAGGACATGAGCTTGGGACAGAGTCAGGTTCCGGGCCAGGGATAGCGTCGCGAAATGACCCAGGAAATGCGTGAAGACCTTCGTTATTGAGAGCATCAGGGCCTTACTTAGGACCAGCGTCAGGGCCTAAATCAGGACCACTGCCAGGTCTTCCTATACAGACAGCGTCAGAGCATAAGGAAGGTATAGCCCAAGTGCCTAAGTGAGGCCTATCTTTAGGATCTGAGTTAGGGAAAGAGTCAGGGCATGACTTAGGAGCAGCAGAAGGGCCTCTGTGGGATCAGCCTGAGGGTCTTCATTAAAGACATTATCAGGGCCTCTGTTAGGGAGAGCCTCAGGACCTCATTTTCGGACAGCATCAAGGCTTACTTTGGGTCAGTTTCAGGACCTTGGTAAGACCTGGGTCAGGATATTAACTCAGGATAGTATCAGGACTTTAGATATTGGCGGCAGTAGGGCCTTAGTTAGAGTCAGTGTCAGGGTCTGAGTTAGGAATATCATTATGGCCTTTGTTAGGTATAGTGTCAGGGAGTGAGCTAGGAGTAGTGTCAGGGTCCGAGTTACGTGTAATGTCAGGGTCTTGGTTAGGGACAGTGTCAGCGCCTGGGTTAGCACGAGTCTCCAGGCCGTAGTTAGGGAGCGGTTCACAGCATCGGGAGTAATTTCAGCGCCTTATTTATGTTCAGCATCAGGGATGATTTAGTTAGCATAAGAGGAGCCATTCCTGCAAGAACCCTGAAGGCCAACACACAAGAATGTAAAAGTGAACCATGCACGCTGCTATGAAGGAATATTCCACAGCAGTTGAGTACACTTTGTTTAAGGTTAACAAGAGTTTAAAAATTATTGTTTTAAGAAACCAATATTCATATGATGAAAGAATTTCATCGTAAAGAATCTCTTCCCCTAAACTTGACATTAGCTAAAGTCAAGATTAGATTAAGGTCTAGGGGTAGTGTCAGTTAATGACCTGGATTTGGTGTCAAGACCTTAGTTACTTAGAGAATCAAGGCCTAAAATTTAGGACCTGCGTCAAGATTTTCGGTAGGGACAGATTCAGACCTGACTTATGGAGAACGTCAAGGCCTGAGTGAGGCCTAGCGTCAGCCCCCTAGCTGCAGACACAGTCAGGGTACGACTTAGGAGCAGCAGAAACACCTTGGTTGGGTCAGCGAAAGGTCATAGTGAAAGACATGAGCAGGCCTTGAGTGAGTCACAGAATCAAGGCCTCACTTAGGGAAAGCTTCAGGGCCTGAGTTAGGCACAGCGTCAGGTCTTCATTTAATTACACCGACAGGTTTGGGACAGTGTCAGGATCGTGCATAGAAATGTGTCAGGAAATTACCTCAGGACAGTTTCCGGATTTTAGTTATTGATTGCAACAGGTCCCATGTTAGGGACAGATTCCGGGCTTTAGTGAGAGATAGTATCAAGGCCTTTGTTCGGATTAGTCAGGGCTTAGTTAGGGATACTATTAGGGTTTCATTTAGGATAAGATGCAGGACATGAGCTTGGGACAGACTCATGGTCCGAGCCAGGGATAGTGTCAGAAAATGACCTGGGTTGGTGTCATGACCTTAGTTATTTAGAGAATCAGGGCCTAATTTAGGACCTGTGTCAGGGCTTCGGGTAGGGACAGCGTCAGAGCCTGACTTAGGGAGAACGTCTAGGCCTGAGTGAGGCCTAGTGCCAGCCCACCTGCTGGAGACACAGTCAGGGCATGACGTAGGAACAGCATCAGGGCCTTTGTGGGGTCAGCATGCAGGTCATAGTGAAAGACATGAACAGGGCCTGTGTTAGTCACAGAATCAAGGCCTCAGTTAGGGAAAGCTTCAGGGCCTGAGTTAGGCACAGCCTCAGGTCTTCACTTAAGGACGGCAACAGGCTTTCTTTTGGAAAGTATCAGAACAGTGGATAGAAATGAGTCAGGATATTAGCTCAGGACAGTGTCCGGGTTTTAGTTATTGATTGCAACAGGTCCCATGTTAGGGACAGATTCCGGGCTTTAGTGAGAGATAGTGTCAAGGCCTTTGTTCGGATTGGTCAGGGCTTAGTTAGGGATACTATTAGGGTTTCATTTAGGATAAGATGCAGGACATGAGCTTGGGACAGAGTCAGGTTCCGGGCCAGGGATAGCGTCACGAAATGACCCAGGAAAAGCGTGAAGACCTTCGTTATTGAGAGCCTCAGGGCCTTACTTAGGACCAGCGTGAGGGCCTAAATCAGGACCACTGCCAGGGCTTCCTATACAGACAGCGTCAGAGCATAAGGAAGGTACAGCCAAAGGGCCTAAGTGAGGCTTATGTTTAGGGCCTGAGTTCGGGACACTGTCAGGGCATGACTTAGGAGCAGCAGAAGGGCCTCTGTGGGATCAGCGTGAGGGTCTTCACTAAAGACATTATCAGGGCCTCTGTTAGGGAGAGCCTCAGGGCCTCATTTTCAGACAGCATCAAGGCTTACTTTGGGTCAGTTTCAGGACCTTGGTAAGACCTGGGTCAGGATATTAACTCAGGATAGCATCAGGACTTTAGATATTGGCGGCAGTAGGGCCTTAGTTAGAGTCAGTGTCAGGGTCTGAGTTAGGAATATCATTATGGGCTTTGTTAGGTAATAGTGTCAGGGACTGAGCTAGGAGTAGTGTCAGGGTCCGAGTTACGTGTAATGTCAGGGTCTTGGTTTGGGACAGTGTCAGGGCCTGGTTTAGCACGAGTCTCCAGGCCGTAGTTAGGGACAGGTTCAGAGCATCGGGAGTAATTTCAGCGCCTTATTTATGTTCAGCATCAGGGATGATTTAGTTAGCATAAGAGGAGCCATTCCTGCAAGAACCCTGAAGGCCAACACACAAGAATGTAAAAGTGAACCATGCACGCTGCTATGAAGGAATATTCCACAGCAGTTGAGTACACTTTGTTTAAGGTTAACAAGAGTTTAAAATTTATTTTTTTAAGAAACCAATATTCATATGATGAAAGAATTTCGTCATAAAGAATCTCTTTCCCTAAACTTGACATTAGCTAAAGTCAAGATTAGATTCAGGTCTAGGGGTAGTGTCAGTTAATGACCTAGATTTAGTGTCAAGACCTTAGTTACTTAGAGAATCAAGGCCTAAAATTTAGGACCTGCGTCAAGATTTTCGGTAGGGACAGCGTCAGACTTGACTTATGGAGAACGTCAGGGCCTGAGTGAGGCCTATCGTCAGCCCCGTAGCTGTAGACACAGTCAGGGCATGACTTAGGAGCAGCATAAACACCTTGGTTGGGTCAGCGAAAGGTCATAGTGAAAGACATGAGCAGGCCTTGAGTGAGTCACAGAATCAAGGCCTCACTTAGGGAAAGCTTCAGGGCCTGAGTTAGGCACAGTGTCTGGTCTTCACTTAAAGACACCGACCGGTTTGGGACAGTGTCAGGATCGTGCATAGAAATGTGTCAGGAAATTATCTCAGGACAGTGTCCGGATTTTAGTTATTGATTGCAACAGGTGCCATGTTAGGGACAGATTCCGGGCTTTAGTGAGAGATAGTGTCAAGGCCTTTGTTCGGATTGGTCAGGGCTTAGTTAGGGATACTATTAGGGTTTCATTTAGGATAAGATGCAGGACATGAGCTTGGGACAGAGTCAGGTTCCGGGCCAGGGATAGCGTCACGAAATGACCCAGGAAAAGCGTGAAGACCTTCGTTATTGAGAGCCTCAGGGCCTTACTTAGGACCAGCGTGAGGGCCTAAATCAGGACCACTGCCAGGGCTTCCTATACAGACAGCGTCAGAGCATAAGGAAGGTACAGCCAAAGGGCCTAAGTGAGGCTTATCTTTAGGGCCTGAGTTCGGGACACTGTCAGGGCATGACTTAGGAGCAGCAGAAGGGCCTCTGTGGGATCAGCGTCAGGTTCTTCACTAAAGACATTATCAGGGCCTCTGTTAGGGAGAGCCTCAGGGCCTTATTTATGGACAGCATCAAGGCTTACTTTGGGTCAGTTTCAGGACCTTGGTAAGACCTGGGTCAGGATATTAACTCAGGATAGTATCAGGATTTTAGATATTGGCGGCAGCTGGGCTGTAGTTAGAAACAGTGTCAGGGCCTGAGTTAGGACTAGCATTATAGCCTTTGTTAGGTATAGTGTCAGGGACTGAGCTAGGAGTTGTGTGAGGGCCTTTGCTAGGGACAGTGTCAGGACCTGAGCTAGGATGAGCCTCCAGGCCTCAGTTTGGGACAGGTTCACAGCCTTGAGACTAATTTCAGGACGTTATTTAGGGACAGCATCAGGGATTTAGTTAGCATAACAGTAGGCATTCCTACAAGCACCCTTTAAGCCAACACACGCAGATGCAGAAGGAAACCATACACGCTGGTATAAAGGAATATTCCGCAGAAGTTGAGTACATTTTGTTTAAGGTCAGTAAGAGTTTAAACATTATTTTTTTCAGAAAACTCTATTCAGAAGATGAAAGAATTTCATCCTAAAGAATCTCTTTAGATAAATTTGACATTAGCAACGGACAAGGTTACATTCAGGTCTAGGGCTAGTGTCAGGTAATGACCTAGGTTTGGAATCAAGCCCTTAGGTACTTAGAGAATCAGGGCCTAATTTAAGACCTGTGCCAGGGCTTCGGGTAGGGACAGCGTCAGAGCCTGATATAGGGAGAAGGTGAGGGCCTGAGTGAGGCCCCTAGATGCAGACACTGTCAGGGCATGACTTAGGAGCAGCATTCAGGGCGTTTGTGGAGTCAGCATTCGGGTCATAGTGAAAGACATGAGCAGGGCCTGAGTGAGTCAGAGAATCGAGGCCTCAGTTAGGGAAATCTTGAGGTCCTGAGTTAGGCACAGCCTCTCGTCTTCAGTTAAGGACAGCGACAGGCCTTTCTTTGGGACTGTGTCTGGTGGGTGGATAGAAATGTGTCAGGATATTAGCTCAGGATAGTGTCCGGATTTTCATTATTGACTGCAGAAGGTCCCATGTTAGGGACAGATTCTGGGCCTTAGTGAGAGATAGGGTGAAAGTCTTAGTTAGGATCAGTGAGCGACTTAGTTAGGGAGAGTATTAGGGTTTCAATTAGGATAAGATGCAGGACATTAGCTTGGGACAGAGTCACGATCCGAGCCAGGGATAGTGTCAGCCAATGACCTGGGTTGGTGTCAAGACCTTAGTTACTTAGAGAATCAGGGCCTAATTTAGGACCTGTGTCAGGGTTTCGGGTAGGGACAGCGTCAGAGCCTGACTTAGGGAGAACATCTAGGCCTGAGTGCGGCCTAGTGTCAGCCCACTAGCTGGAGACACAGGGCATGACGTAGGAATAGCATCAGGGCCTTTGTTGGGTCAGCATTCGGGTCATAGTGAAAGAAATGAGCAGGGCCTGTGTTAGTCACAGAATCAAGGCCTCAGTTAGGGAAAGTTTCAGGGCCTGAGTTAGGCACAGCCTCAGGTCTTCACCTAAGGACGGCAACAGGCTTTCTTTTGGAAAGTATCAGGACAGTGGATAGAAAGGAGTCAGGGTAATAGCTCAGGACAGTGTCCGGATTTTAGTTATTGATTGCAGCAGGGACCATTAGGGATATATTCTGGGTGTTGGTGAGAGATAGTGTGAAGGCCCTTGTTAGGTTTAATCAGGGCTTAGTTAGGGATACTATTAGGGTTTCATTTAGGATAAGATGCAGGACATGAGCTTGGGACAGAGTCAGGTTCCGGGCCAGGGATAGCGTCGCGAAATGACCCAGGAAATGCGTGAAGACCTTCGTTATTGAGAGCATCAGGGCCTTACTTAGGACCAGCGTCAGGGCCTAAATCAGGACCACTGCCAGGTCTTCCTATACAGACAGCGTCAGAGCATAAGGAAGGTATAGCCCAAGTGCCTAAGTGAGGCCTATCTTTAGGATCTGAGTTAGGGAAAGAGTCAGGGCATGACTTAGGAGCAGCAGAAGGGCCTCTGTGGGATCAGCCTGAGGGTCTTCATTAAAGACATTATCAGGGCCTCTGTTAGGGAGAGCCTCAGGACCTCATTTTCGGACAGCATCAAGGCTTACTTTGGGTCAGTTTCAGGACCTTGGTAAGACCTGGGTCAGGATATTAACTCAGGATAGTATCAGGACTTTAGATATTGGCGGCAGTAGGGCCTTAGTTAGAGTCAGTGTCAGGGTCTGAGTTAGGAATATCATTATGGCCTTTGTTAGGTATAGTGTCAGGGAGTGAGCTAGGAGTAGTGTCAGGGTCCGAGTTACGTGTAATGTCAGGGTCTTGGTTAGGGACAGTGTCAGCGCCTGGGTTAGCACGAGTCTCCAGGCCGTAGTTAGGGAGCGGTTCACAGCATCGGGAGTAATTTCAGCGCCTTATTTATGTTCAGCATCAGGGATGATTTAGTTAGCATAAGAGGAGCCATTCCTGCAAGAACCCTGAAGGCCAACACACAAGAATGTAAAAGTGAACCATGCACGCTGCTATGAAGGAATATTCCACAGCAGTTGAGTACACTTTGTTTAAGGTTAACAAGAGTTTAAAAATTATTGTTTTAAGAAACCAATATTCATATGATGAAAGAATTTCATCGTAAAGAATCTCTTCCCCTAAACTTGACATTAGCTAAAGTCAAGATTAGATTAAGGTCTAGGGGTAGTGTCAGTTAATGACCTGGATTTGGTGTCAAGACCTTAGTTACTTAGAGAATCAAGGCCTAAAATTTAGGACCTGCGTCAAGATTTTCGGTAGGGACAGATTCAGACCTGACTTATGGAGAACGTCAAGGCCTGAGTGAGGCCTAGCGTCAGCCCCCTAGCTGCAGACACAGTCAGGGTACGACTTAGGAGCAGCAGAAACACCTTGGTTGGGTCAGCGAAAGGTCATAGTGAAAGACATGAGCAGGCCTTGAGTGAGTCACAGAATCAAGGCCTCACTTAGGGAAAGCTTCAGGGCCTGAGTTAGGCACAGCGTCAGGTCTTCATTTAATTACACCGACAGGTTTGGGACAGTGTCAGGATCGTGCATAGAAATGTGTCAGGAAATTACCTCAGGACAGTTTCCGGATTTTAGTTATTGATTGCAACAGGTCCCATGTTAGGGACAGATTCCGGGCTTTAGTGAGAGATAGTATCAAGGCCTTTGTTCGGATTAGTCAGGGCTTAGTTAGGGATACTATTAGGGTTTCATTTAGGATAAGATGCAGGACATGAGCTTGGGACAGACTCATGGTCCGAGCCAGGGATAGTGTCAGAAAATGACCTGGGTTGGTGTCATGACCTTAGTTATTTAGAGAATCAGGGCCTAATTTAGGACCTGTGTCAGGGCTTCGGGTAGGGACAGCGTCAGAGCCTGACTTAGGGAGAACGTCTAGGCCTGAGTGAGGCCTAGTGCCAGCCCACCTGCTGGAGACACAGTCAGGGCATGACGTAGGAACAGCATCAGGGCCTTTGTGGGGTCAGCATGCAGGTCATAGTGAAAGACATGAACAGGGCCTGTGTTAGTCACAGAATCAAGGCCTCAGTTAGGGAAAGCTTCAGGGCCTGAGTTAGGCACAGCCTCAGGTCTTCACTTAAGGACGGCAACAGGCTTTCTTTTGGAAAGTATCAGAACAGTGGATAGAAATGAGTCAGGATATTAGCTCAGGACAGTGTCCGGGTTTTAGTTATTGATTGCAACAGGTCCCATGTTAGGGACAGATTCCGGGCTTTAGTGAGAGATAGTGTCAAGGCCTTTGTTCGGATTGGTCAGGGCTTAGTTAGGGATACTATTAGGGTTTCATTTAGGATAAGATGCAGGACATGAGCTTGGGACAGAGTCAGGTTCCGGGCCAGGGATAGCGTCACGAAATGACCCAGGAAAAGCGTGAAGACCTTCGTTATTGAGAGCCTCAGGGCCTTACTTAGGACCAGCGTGAGGGCCTTACTTAGGACCAGCGTGAGGGCCTAAATCAGGACCACTGCCAGGGCTTCCTATACAGACAGCGTCAGAGCATAAGGAAGGTACAGCCAAAGGGCCTAAGTGAGGCTTATCTTTAGGGCCTGAGTTCGGGACACTGTCAGGGCATGACTTAGGAGCAGCAGAAGGGCCTCTGTGGGATCAGCGTCAGGTTCTTCACTAAAGACATTATCAGGGCCTCTGTTAGGGAGAGCCTCAGGGCCTTATTTATGGACAGCATCAAGGCTTACTTTGGGTCAGTTTCAGGACCTTGGTAAGACCTGGGTCAGGATATTAACTCAGGATAGTATCAGGATTTTAGATATTGGCGGCAGCTGGGCTGTAGTTAGAAACAGTGTCAGGGCCTGAGTTAGGACTAGCATTATAGCCTTTGTTAGGTATAGTGTCAGGGACTGAGCTAGGAGTTGTGTGAGGGCCTTTGCTAGGGACAGTGTCAGGACCTGAGCTAGGATGAGCCTCCAGGCCTCAGTTTGGGACAGGTTCACAGCCTTGAGACTAATTTCAGGACGTTATTTAGGGACAGCATCAGGGATTTAGTTAGCATAACAGTAGGCATTCCTACAAGCACCCTTTAAGCCAACACACGCAGATGCAGAAGGAAACCATACACGCTGGTATAAAGGAATATTCCGCAGAAGTTGAGTACATTTTGTTTAAGGTCAGTAAGAGTTTAAACATTATTTTTTTCAGAAAACTCTATTCAGAAGATGAAAGAATTTCATCCTAAAGAATCTCTTTAGATAAATTTGACATTAGCAACGGACAAGGTTACATTCAGGTCTAGGGCTAGTGTCAGGTAATGACCTAGGTTTGGAATCAAGCCCTTAGGTACTTAGAGAATCAGGGCCTAATTTAAGACCTGTGCCAGGGCTTCGGGTAGGGACAGCGTCAGAGCCTGATATAGGGAGAAGGTGAGGGCCTGAGTGAGGCCCCTAGATGCAGACACTGTCAGGGCATGACTTAGGAGCAGCATTCAGGGCGTTTGTGGAGTCAGCATTCGGGTCATAGTGAAAGACATGAGCAGGGCCTGAGTGAGTCAGAGAATCGAGGCCTCAGTTAGGGAAATCTTGAGGTCCTGAGTTAGGCACAGCCTCTCGTCTTCAGTTAAGGACAGCGACAGGCCTTTCTTTGGGACTGTGTCTGGTGGGTGGATAGAAATGTGTCAGGATATTAGCTCAGGATAGTGTCCGGATTTTCATTATTGACTGCAGAAGGTCCCATGTTAGGGACAGATTCTGGGCCTTAGTGAGAGATAGGGTGAAAGTCTTAGTTAGGATCAGTGAGCGACTTAGTTAGGGAGAGTATTAGGGTTTCAATTAGGATAAGATGCAGGACATTAGCTTGGGACAGAGTCACGATCCGAGCCAGGGATAGTGTCAGCCAATGACCTGGGTTGGTGTCAAGACCTTAGTTACTTAGAGAATCAGGGCCTAATTTAGGACCTGTGTCAGGGTTTCGGGTAGGGACAGCGTCAGAGCCTGACTTAGGGAGAACATCTAGGCCTGAGTGCGGCCTAGTGTCAGCCCACTAGCTGGAGACACAGGGCATGACGTAGGAATAGCATCAGGGCCTTTGTTGGGTCAGCATTCGGGTCATAGTGAAAGAAATGAGCAGGGCCTGTGTTAGTCACAGAATCAAGGCCTCAGTTAGGGAAAGTTTCAGGGCCTGAGTTAGGCACAGCCTCAGGTCTTCACCTAAGGACGGCAACAGGCTTTCTTTTGGAAAGTATCAGGACAGTGGATAGAAAGGAGTCAGGGTAATAGCTCAGGACAGTGTCCGGATTTTAGTTATTGATTGCAGCAGGGACCATTAGGGATATATTCTGGGTGTTGGTGAGAGATAGTGTGAAGGCCCTTGTTAGGTTTAATCAGGGCTTAGTTAGGGATACTATTAGGGTTTCATTTAGGATAAGATGCAGGACATGAGCTTGGGACAGAGTCAGGTTCCGGGCCAGGGATAGCGTCGCGAAATGACCCAGGAAATGCGTGAAGACCTTCGTTATTGAGAGCATCAGGGCCTTACTTAGGACCAGCGTCAGGGCCTAAATCAGGACCACTGCCAGGGCTTCCTATACAGACAGCGTCAGAGCATAAGGAAGGTATAGCCCAAGTGCCTAAGTGAGGCCTATCTTTAGGATCTGAGTTAGGGAAAGAGTCAGGGCATGACTTAGGAGCAGCAGAAGGGCCTCTGTGGGATCAGCCTGAGGGTCTTCATTAAAGACATTATCAGGGCCTCTGTTAGGGAGAGCCTCAGGACCTCATTTTCGGACAGCATCAAGGCTTACTTTGGGTCAGTTTCAGGACCTTGGTAAGACCTGGGTCAGGATATTAACTCAGGATAGTATCAGGACTTTAGATATTGGCGGCAGTAGGGCCTTAGTTAGAGTCAGTGTCAGGGTCTGAGTTAGGAATATCATTATGGCCTTTGTTAGGTATAGTGTCAGGGACTGAGCTAGGAGTAGTGTCAGGGTCCGAGTTACGTGTAATGTCAGGGTCTTGGTTAGGGACAGTGTCAGCGCCTGGGTTAGCACGAGTCTCCAGGCCGTAGTTAGGGAGCGGTTCACAGCATCGGGAGTAATTTCAGCGCCTTATTTATGTTCAGCATCAGGGATGATTTAGTTAGCATAAGAGGAGCCATTCCTGCAAGAACCCTGAAGGCCAACACACAAGAATGTAAAAGTGAACCATGCACGCTGCTATGAAGGAATATTCCACAGCAGTTGAGTACACTTTGTTTAAGGTTAACAAGAGTTTAAAAATTATTGTTTTAAGAAACCAATATTCATATGATGAAAGAATTTCATCGTAAAGAATCTCTTCCCCTAAACTTGACATTAGCTAAAGTCAAGATTAGATTAAGGTCTAGGGGTAGTGTCAGTTAATGACCTGGATTTGGTGTCAAGACCTTAGTTACTTAGAGAATCAAGGCCTAAAATTTAGGACCTGCGTCAAGATTTTCGGTAGGGACAGATTCAGACCTGACTTATGGAGAACGTCAAGGCCTGAGTGAGGCCTAGCGTCAGCCCCCTAGCTGCAGACACAGTCAGGGTACGACTTAGGAGCAGCAGAAACACCTTGGTTGGGTCAGCGAAAGGTCATAGTGAAAGACATGAGCAGGCCTTGAGTGAGTCACAGAATCAAGGCCTCACTTAGGGAAAGCTTCAGGGCCTGAGTTAGGCACAGCGTCAGGTCTTCATTTAATTACACCGACAGGTTTGGGACAGTGTCAGGATCGTGCATAGAAATGTGTCAGGAAATTACCTCAGGACAGTTTCCGGATTTTAGTTATTGATTGCAACAGGTCCCATGTTAGGGACAGATTCCGGGCTTTAGTGAGAGATAGTATCAAGGCCTTTGTTCGGATTAGTCAGGGCTTAGTTAGGGATACTATTAGGGTTTCATTTAGGATAAGATGCAGGACATGAGCTTGGGACAGACTCATGGTCCGAGCCAGGGATAGTGTCAGAAAATGACCTGGGTTGGTGTCATGACCTTAGTTATTTAGAGAATCAGGGCCTAATTTAGGACCTGTGTCAGGGCTTCGGGTAGGGACAGCGTCAGAGCCTGACTTAGGGAGAACGTCTAGGCCTGAGTGAGGCCTAGTGCCAGCCCACCTGCTGGAGACACAGTCAGGGCATGACGTAGGAACAGCATCAGGGCCTTTGTGGGGTCAGCATGCAGGTCATAGTGAAAGACATGAACAGGGCCTGTGTTAGTCACAGAATCAAGGCCTCAGTTAGGGAAAGCTTCAGGGCCTGAGTTAGGCACAGCCTCAGGTCTTCACTTAAGGACGGCAACAGGCTTTCTTTTGGAAAGTATCAGAACAGTGGATAGAAATGAGTCAGGATATTAGCTCAGGACAGTGTCCGGGTTTTAGTTATTGATTGCAACAGGTCCCATGTTAGGGACAGATTCCGGGCTTTAGTGAGAGATAGTGTCAAGGCCTTTGTTCGGATTGGTCAGGGCTTAGTTAGGGATACTATTAGGGTTTCATTTAGGATAAGATGCAGGACATGAGCTTGGGACAGAGTCAGGTTCCGGGCCAGGGATAGCGTCACGAAATGACCCAGGAAAAGCGTGAAGACCTTCGTTATTGAGAGCCTCAGGGCCTTACTTAGGACCAGCGTGAGGGCCTAAATCAGGACCACTGCCAGGGCTTCCTATACAGACAGCGTCAGAGCATAAGGAAGGTACAGCCAAAGGGCCTAAGTGAGGCTTATGTTTAGGGCCTGAGTTCGGGACACTGTCAGGGCATGACTTAGGAGCAGCAGAAGGGCCTCTGTGGGATCAGCGTGAGGGTCTTCACTAAAGACATTATCAGGGCCTCTGTTAGGGAGAGCCTCAGGGCCTCATTTTCAGACAGCATCAAGGCTTACTTTGGGTCAGTTTCAGGACCTTGGTAAGACCTGGGTCAGGATATTAACTCAGGATAGCATCAGGACTTTAGATATTGGCGGCAGTAGGGCCTTAGTTAGAGTCAGTGTCAGGGTCTGAGTTAGGAATATCATTATGGGCTTTGTTAGGTAATAGTGTCAGGGACTGAGCTAGGAGTAGTGTCAGGGTCCGAGTTACGTGTAATGTCAGGGTCTTGGTTTGGGACAGTGTCAGGGACTGGTTTAGCACGAGTCTCCAGGCCGTAGTTAGGGACAGGTTCAGAGCATCGGGAGTAATTTCAGCGCCTTATTTATGTTCAGCATCAGGGATGATTTAGTTAGCATAAGAGGAGCCATTCCTGCAAGAACCCTGAAGGCCAACACACAAGAATGTAAAAGTGAACCATGCACGCTGCTATGAAGGAATATTCCACAGCAGTTGAGTACACTTTGTTTAAGGTTAACAAGAGTTTAAAATTTATTTTTTTAAGAAACCAATATTCATATGATGAAAGAATTTCGTCATAAAGAATCTCTTTCCCTAAACTTGACATTAGCTAAAGTCAAGATTAGATTCAGGTCTAGGGGTAGTGTCAGTTAATGACCTAGATTTAGTGTCAAGACCTTAGTTACTTAGAGAATCAAGGCCTAAAATTTAGGACCTGCGTCAAGATTTTCGGTAGGGACAGCGTCAGACTTGACTTATGGAGAACGTCAAGGCCTGAGTGAGGCCTATCGTCAGCCCCGTAGCTGTAGACACAGTCAGGGCATGACTTAGGAGCAGCATAAACACCTTGGTTGGGTCAGCGAAAGGTCATAGTGAAAGACATGAGCAGGCCTTGAGTGAGTCACAGAATCAAGGCCTCACTTAGGGAAAGCTTCAGGGCCTGAGTTAGGCACAGTGTCTGGTCTTCACTTAAAGACACCGACCGGTTTGGGACAGTGTCAGGATCGTGCATAGAAATGTGTCAGGAAATTATCTCAGGACAGTGTCCGGATTTTAGTTATTGATTGCAACAGGTGCCATGTTAGGGACAGATTCCGGGCTTTAGTGAGAGATAGTGTCAAGGCCTTTGTTCGGATTGGTCAGGGCTTAGTTAGGCATACTGTTAGGGTTTCATTTAGGATAAGATGCAGGACATGAGCTTGGGACAGAGTCAGGTTCCGGGCCAGGGATAGCGTCACGAAATGACCCAGGAAAAGCGTGAAGACCTTCGTTATTGAGAGCCTCAGGGCCTTACTTAGGACCAGCGTGAGGGCCTTACTTAGGACCAGCGTGAGGGCCTAAATCAGGACCACTGCCAGGGCTTCCTATACAGACAGCGTCAGAGCATAAGGAAGGTACAGCCAAAGGGCCTAAGTGAGGCTTATCTTTAGGGCCTGAGTTCGGGACACTGTCAGGGCATGACTTAGGAGCAGCAGAAGGGCCTCTGTGGGATCAGCGTCAGGTTCTTCACTAAAGACATTATCAGGGCCTCTGTTAGGGAGAGCCTCAGGGCCTTATTTATGGACAGCATCAAGGCTTACTTTGGGTCAGTTTCAGGACCTTGGTAAGACCTGGGTCAGGATATTAACTCAGGATAGTATCAGGATTTTAGATATTGGCGGCAGCTGGGCTGTAGTTAGAAACAGTGTCAGGGCCTGAGTTAGGACTAGCATTATAGCCTTTGTTAGGTATAGTGTCAGGGACTGAGCTAGGAGTTGTGTGAGGGCCTTTGCTAGGGACAGTGTCAGGACCTGAGCTAGGATGAGCCTCCAGGCCTCAGTTTGGGACAGGTTCACAGCCTTGAGACTAATTTCAGGACGTTATTTAGGGACAGCATCAGGGATTTAGTTAGCATAACAGTAGGCATTCCTACAAGCACCCTTTAAGCCAACACACGCAGATGCAGAAGGAAACCATACACGCTGGTATAAAGGAATATTCCGCAGAAGTTGAGTACATTTTGTTTAAGGTCAGTAAGAGTTTAAACATTATTTTTTTCAGAAAACTCTATTCAGAAGATGAAAGAATTTCATCCTAAAGAATCTCTTTAGATAAATTTGACATTAGCAACGGACAAGGTTACATTCAGGTCTAGGGCTAGTGTCAGGTAATGACCTAGGTTTGGAATCAAGCCCTTAGGTACTTAGAGAATCAGGGCCTAATTTAAGACCTGTGCCAGGGCTTCGGGTAGGGACAGCGTCAGAGCCTGATATAGGGAGAAGGTGAGGGCCTGAGTGAGGCCCCTAGATGCAGACACTGTCAGGGCATGACTTAGGAGCAGCATTCAGGGCGTTTGTGGAGTCAGCATTCGGGTCATAGTGAAAGACATGAGCAGGGCCTGAGTGAGTCAGAGAATCGAGGCCTCAGTTAGGGAAATCTTGAGGTCCTGAGTTAGGCACAGCCTCTCGTCTTCAGTTAAGGACAGCGACAGGCCTTTCTTTGGGACTGTGTCTGGTGGGTGGATAGAAATGTGTCAGGATATTAGCTCAGGATAGTGTCCGGATTTTCATTATTGACTGCAGAAGGTCCCATGTTAGGGACAGATTCTGGGCCTTAGTGAGAGATAGGGTGAAAGTCTTAGTTAGGATCAGTGAGCGACTTAGTTAGGGAGAGTATTAGGGTTTCAATTAGGATAAGATGCAGGACATTAGCTTGGGACAGAGTCACGATCCGAGCCAGGGATAGTGTCAGCCAATGACCTGGGTTGGTGTCAAGACCTTAGTTACTTAGAGAATCAGGGCCTAATTTAGGACCTGTGTCAGGGTTTCGGGTAGGGACAGCGTCAGAGCCTGACTTAGGGAGAACATCTAGGCCTGAGTGCGGCCTAGTGTCAGCCCACTAGCTGGAGACACAGGGCATGACGTAGGAATAGCATCAGGGCCTTTGTTGGGTCAGCATTCGGGTCATAGTGAAAGAAATGAGCAGGGCCTGTGTTAGTCACAGAATCAAGGCCTCAGTTAGGGAAAGTTTCAGGGCCTGAGTTAGGCACAGCCTCAGGTCTTCACCTAAGGACGGCAACAGGCTTTCTTTTGGAAAGTATCAGGACAGTGGATAGAAAGGAGTCAGGGTAATAGCTCAGGACAGTGTCCGGATTTTAGTTATTGATTGCAGCAGGGACCATTAGGGATATATTCTGGGTGTTGGTGAGAGATAGTGTGAAGGCCCTTGTTAGGTTTAATCAGGGCTTAGTTAGGGATACTATTAGGGTTTCATTTAGGATAAGATGCAGGACATGAGCTTGGGACAGAGTCAGGTTCCGGGCCAGGGATAGCGTCGCGAAATGACCCAGGAAATGCGTGAAGACCTTCGTTATTGAGAGCATCAGGGCCTTACTTAGGACCAGCGTCAGGGCCTAAATCAGGACCACTGCCAGGTCTTCCTATACAGACAGCGTCAGAGCATAAGGAAGGTATAGCCCAAGTGCCTAAGTGAGGCCTATCTTTAGGATCTGAGTTAGGGAAAGAGTCAGGGCATGACTTAGGAGCAGCAGAAGGGCCTCTGTGGGATCAGCCTGAGGGTCTTCATTAAAGACATTATCAGGGCCTCTGTTAGGGAGAGCCTCAGGACCTCATTTTCGGACAGCATCAAGGCTTACTTTGGGTCAGTTTCAGGACCTTGGTAAGACCTGGGTCAGGATATTAACTCAGGATAGTATCAGGACTTTAGATATTGGCGGCAGTAGGGCCTTAGTTAGAGTCAGTGTCAGGGTCTGAGTTAGGAATATCATTATGGCCTTTGTTAGGTATAGTGTCAGGGAGTGAGCTAGGAGTAGTGTCAGGGTCCGAGTTACGTGTAATGTCAGGGTCTTGGTTAGGGACAGTGTCAGCGCCTGGGTTAGCACGAGTCTCCAGGCCGTAGTTAGGGAGCGGTTCACAGCATCGGGAGTAATTTCAGCGCCTTATTTATGTTCAGCATCAGGGATGATTTAGTTAGCATAAGAGGAGCCATTCCTGCAAGAACCCTGAAGGCCAACACACAAGAATGTAAAAGTGAACCATGCACGCTGCTATGAAGGAATATTCCACAGCAGTTGAGTACACTTTGTTTAAGGTTAACAAGAGTTTAAAAATTATTGTTTTAAGAAACCAATATTCATATGATGAAAGAATTTCATCGTAAAGAATCTCTTCCCCTAAACTTGACATTAGCTAAAGTCAAGATTAGATTAAGGTCTAGGGGTAGTGTCAGTTAATGACCTGGATTTGGTGTCAAGACCTTAGTTACTTAGAGAATCAAGGCCTAAAATTTAGGACCTGCGTCAAGATTTTCGGTAGGGACAGATTCAGACCTGACTTATGGAGAACGTCAAGGCCTGAGTGAGGCCTAGCGTCAGCCCCCTAGCTGCAGACACAGTCAGGGTACGACTTAGGAGCAGCAGAAACACCTTGGTTGGGTCAGCGAAAGGTCATAGTGAAAGACATGAGCAGGCCTTGAGTGAGTCACAGAATCAAGGCCTCACTTAGGGAAAGCTTCAGGGCCTGAGTTAGGCACAGCGTCAGGTCTTCATTTAATTACACCGACAGGTTTGGGACAGTGTCAGGATCGTGCATAGAAATGTGTCAGGAAATTACCTCAGGACAGTTTCCGGATTTTAGTTATTGATTGCAACAGGTCCCATGTTAGGGACAGATTCCGGGCTTTAGTGAGAGATAGTATCAAGGCCTTTGTTCGGATTAGTCAGGGCTTAGTTAGGGATACTATTAGGGTTTCATTTAGGATAAGATGCAGGACATGAGCTTGGGACAGACTCATGGTCCGAGCCAGGGATAGTGTCAGAAAATGACCTGGGTTGGTGTCATGACCTTAGTTATTTAGAGAATCAGGGCCTAATTTAGGACGTGTGTCAGGGCTTCGGGTAGGGACAGCGTCAGAGCCTGACTTAGGGAGAACGTCTAGGCCTGAGTGAGGCCTAGTGCCAGCCCACCTGCTGGAGACACAGTCAGGGCATGACGTAGGAACAGCATCAGGGCCTTTGTGGGGTCAGCATGCAGGTCATAATGAAAGACATGAACAGGGCCTGTGTTAGTCACAGAATCAAGGCCTCAGTTAGGGAAAGCTTCAGGGCCTGAGTTAGGCACAGCCTCAGGTCTTCACTTAAGGACGGCAACAGGCTTTCTTTTGGAAAGTATCAGAACAGTGGATAGAAATGAGTCAGGATATTAGCTCAGGACAGTGTCCGGGTTTTAGTTATTGATTGCAACAGGTCCCATGTTAGGGACAGATTCCGGGCTTTAGTGAGAGATAGTGTCAAGGCCTTTGTTCGGATTGGTCAGGGCTTAGTTAGGGATACTATTAGGGTTTCATTTAGGATAAGATGCAGGACATGAGCTTGGGACAGAGTCAGGTTCCGGGCCAGGGATAGCGTCACGAAATGACCCAGGAAAAGCGTGAAGACCTTCGTTATTGAGAGCCTCAGGGCCTTACTTAGGACCAGCGTGAGGGCCTAAATCAGGACCACTGCCAGGGCTTCCTATACAGACAGCGTCAGAGCATAAGGAAGGTACAGCCAAAGGGCCTAAGTGAGGCTTATGTTTAGGGCCTGAGTTCGGGACACTGTCAGGGCATGACTTAGGAGCAGCAGAAGGGCCTCTGTGGGATCAGCGTCAGGTTCTTCACTAAAGACATTATCAGGGCCTCTGTTAGGCAGAGCCTCAGGGCCTTATTTATGGACAGCATCAAGGCTTACTTTGGGTCAGTTTCAGGACCTTGGTAAGACCTGGGTCAGGATATTAACTCAGGATAGTATCAGGATTTTAGATATTGGCGGCAGCTGGGCTGTAGTTAGAAACAGTGTCAGGGCCTGAGTTAGGACTAGCATTATAGCCTTTGTTAGGTATAGTGTCAGGGACTGAGCTAGGAGTTGTGTGAGGGCCTTTGCTAGGGACAGTGTCAGGACCTGAGCTAGGATGAGCCTCCAGGCCTCAGTTTGGGACAGGTTCACAGCCTTGAGACTAATTTCAGGACGTTATTTAGGGACAGCATCAGGGATTTAGTTAGCATAACAGTAGGCATTCCTACAAGCACCCTTTAAGCCAACACACGCAGATGCAGAAGGAAACCATACACGCTGGTATAAAGGAATATTCCGCAGAAGTTGAGTACATTTTGTTTAAGGTCAGTAAGAGTTTAAACATTATTTTTTTCAGAAAACTCTATTCAGAAGATGAAAGAATTTCATCCTAAAGAATCTCTTTAGATAAATTTGACATTAGCAACGGACAAGGTTACATTCAGGTCTAGGGCTAGTGTCAGGTAATGACCTAGGTTTGGAATCAAGCCCTTAGGTACTTAGAGAATCAGGGCCTAATTTAAGACCTGTGCCAGGGCTTCGGGTAGGGACAGCGTCAGAGCCTGATATAGGGAGAAGGTGAGGGCCTGAGTGAGGCCCCTAGATGCAGACACTGTCAGGGCATGACTTAGGAGCAGCATTCAGGGCGTTTGTGGAGTCAGCATTCGGGTCATAGTGAAAGACATGAGCAGGGCCTGAGTGAGTCAGAGAATCGAGGCCTCAGTTAGGGAAATCTTGAGGTCCTGAGTTAGGCACAGCCTCTCGTCTTCAGTTAAGGACAGCGACAGGCCTTTCTTTGGGACTGTGTCTGGTGGGTGGATAGAAATGTGTCAGGATATTAGCTCAGGATAGTGTCCGGATTTTCATTATTGACTGCAGAAGGTCCCATGTTAGGGACAGATTCTGGGCCTTAGTGAGAGATAGGGTGAAAGTCTTAGTTAGGATCAGTGAGCGACTTAGTTAGGGAGAGTATTAGGGTTTCAATTAGGATAAGATGCAGGACATTAGCTTGGGACAGAGTCACGATCCGAGCCAGGGATAGTGTCAGCCAATGACCTGGGTTGGTGTCAAGACCTTAGTTACTTAGAGAATCAGGGCCTAATTTAGGACCTGTGTCAGGGTTTCGGGTAGGGACAGCGTCAGAGCCTGACTTAGGGAGAACATCTAGGCCTGAGTGCGGCCTAGTGTCAGCCCACTAGCTGGAGACACAGGGCATGACGTAGGAATAGCATCAGGGCCTTTGTTGGGTCAGCATTCGGGTCATAGTGAAAGAAATGAGCAGGGCCTGTGTTAGTCACAGAATCAAGGCCTCAGTTAGGGAAAGTTTCAGGGCCTGAGTTAGGCACAGCCTCAGGTCTTCACCTAAGGACGGCAACAGGCTTTCTTTTGGAAAGTATCAGGACAGTGGATAGAAAGGAGTCAGGGTAATAGCTCAGGACAGTGTCCGGATTTTAGTTATTGATTGCAGCAGGGACCATTAGGGATATATTCTGGGTGTTGGTGAGAGATAGTGTGAAGGCCCTTGTTAGGTTTAATCAGGGCTTAGTTAGGGATACTATTAGGGTTTCATTTAGGATAAGATGCAGGACATGAGCTTGGGACAGAGTCAGGTTCCGGGCCAGGGATAGCGTCGCGAAATGACCCAGGAAATGCGTGAAGACCTTCGTTATTGAGAGCATCAGGGCCTTACTTAGGACCAGCGTCAGGGCCTAAATCAGGACCACTGCCAGGTCTTCCTATACAGACAGCGTCAGAGCATAAGGAAGGTATAGCCCAAGTGCCTAAGTGAGGCCTATCTTTAGGATCTGAGTTAGGGAAAGAGTCAGGGCATGACTTAGGAGCAGCAGAAGGGCCTCTGTGGGATCAGCCTGAGGGTCTTCATTAAAGACATTATCAGGGCCTCTGTTAGGGAGAGCCTCAGGACCTCATTTTCGGACAGCATCAAGGCTTACTTTGGGTCAGTTTCAGGACCTTGGTAAGACCTGGGTCAGGATATTAACTCAGGATAGTATCAGGACTTTAGATATTGGCGGCAGTAGGGCCTTAGTTAGAGTCAGTGTCAGGGTCTGAGTTAGGAATATCATTATGGCCTTTGTTAGGTATAGTGTCAGGGAGTGAGCTAGGAGTAGTGTCAGGGTCCGAGTTACGTGTAATGTCAGGGTCTTGGTTAGGGACAGTGTCAGCGCCTGGGTTAGCACGAGTCTCCAGGCCGTAGTTAGGGAGCGGTTCACAGCATCGGGAGTAATTTCAGCGCCTTATTTATGTTCAGCATCAGGGATGATTTAGTTAGCATAAGAGGAGCCATTCCTGCAAGAACCCTGAAGGCCAACACACAAGAATGTAAAAGTGAACCATGCACGCTGCTATGAAGGAATATTCCACAGCAGTTGAGTACACTTTGTTTAAGGTTAACAAGAGTTTAAAAATTATTGTTTTAAGAAACCAATATTCATATGATGAAAGAATTTCATCGTAAAGAATCTCTTCCCCTAAACTTGACATTAGCTAAAGTCAAGATTAGATTAAGGTCTAGGGGTAGTGTCAGTTAATGACCTGGATTTGGTGTCAAGACCTTAGTTACTTAGAGAATCAAGGCCTAAAATTTAGGACCTGCGTCAAGATTTTCGGTAGGGACAGATTCAGACCTGACTTATGGAGAACGTCAAGGCCTGAGTGAGGCCTAGCGTCAGCCCCCTAGCTGCAGACACAGTCAGGGTACGACTTAGGAGCAGCAGAAACACCTTGGTTGGGTCAGCGAAAGGTCATAGTGAAAGACATGAGCAGGCCTTGAGTGAGTCACAGAATCAAGGCCTCACTTAGGGAAAGCTTCAGGGCCTGAGTTAGGCACAGCGTCAGGTCTTCATTTAATTACACCGACAGGTTTGGGACAGTGTCAGGATCGTGCATAGAAATGTGTCAGGAAATTACCTCAGGACAGTTTCCGGATTTTAGTTATTGATTGCAACAGGTCCCATGTTAGGGACAGATTCCGGGCTTTAGTGAGAGATAGTATCAAGGCCTTTGTTCGGATTAGTCAGGGCTTAGTTAGGGATACTATTAGGGTTTCATTTAGGATAAGATGCAGGACATGAGCTTGGGACAGACTCATGGTCCGAGCCAGGGATAGTGTCAGAAAATGACCTGGGTTGGTGTCATGACCTTAGTTATTTAGAGAATCAGGGCCTAATTTAGGACCTGTGTCAGGGCTTCGGGTAGGGACAGCGTCAGAGCCTGACTTAGGGAGAACGTCTAGGCCTGAGTGAGGCCTAGTGCCAGCCCACCTGCTGGAGACACAGTCAGGGCATGACGTAGGAACAGCATCAGGGCCTTTGTGGGGTCAGCATGCAGGTCATAGTGAAAGACATGAACAGGGCCTGTGTTAGTCACAGAATCAAGGCCTCAGTTAGGGAAAGCTTCAGGGCCTGAGTTAGGCACAGCCTCAGGTCTTCACTTAAGGACGGCAACAGGCTTTCTTTTGGAAAGTATCAGAACAGTGGATAGAAATGAGTCAGGATATTAGCTCAGGACAGTGTCCGGGTTTTAGTTATTGATTGCAACAGGTCCCATGTTAGGGACAGATTCCGGGCTTTAGTGAGAGATAGTGTCAAGGCCTTTGTTCGGATTGGTCAGGGCTTAGTTAGGGATACTATTAGGGTTTCATTTAGGATAAGATGCAGGACATGAGCTTGGGACAGAGTCAGGTTCCGGGCCAGGGATAGCGTCACGAAATGACCCAGGAAAAGCGTGAAGACCTTCGTTATTGAGAGCCTCAGGGCCTTACTTAGGACCAGCGTGAGGGCCTAAATCAGGACCACTGCCAGGGCTTCCTATACAGACAGCGTCAGAGCATAAGGAAGGTACAGCCAAAGGGCCTAAGTGAGGCTTATGTTTAGGGCCTGAGTTCGGGACACTGTCAGGGCATGACTTAGGAGCAGCAGAAGGGCCTCTGTGGGATCAGCGTGAGGGTCTTCACTAAAGACATTATCAGGGCCTCTGTTAGGGAGAGCCTCAGGGCCTCATTTTCAGACAGCATCAAGGCTTACTTTGGGTCAGTTTCAGGACCTTGGTAAGACCTGGGTCAGGATATTAACTCAGGATAGCATCAGGACTTTAGATATTGGCGGCAGTAGGGCCTTAGTTAGAGTCAGTGTCAGGGTCTGAGTTAGGAATATCATTATGGGCTTTGTTAGGTAATAGTGTCAGGGACTGAGCTAGGAGTAGTGTCAGGGTCCGAGTTACGTGTAATGTCAGGGTCTTGGTTTGGGACAGTGTCAGGGCCTGGTTTAGCACGAGTCTCCAGGCCGTAGTTAGGGACAGGTTCAGAGCATCGGGAGTAATTTCAGCGCCTTATTTATGTTCAGCATCAGGGATGATTTAGTTAGCATAAGAGGAGCCATTCCTGCAAGAACCCTGAAGGCCAACACACAAGAATGTAAAAGTGAACCATGCACGCTGCTATGAAGGAATATTCCACAGCAGTTGAGTACACTTTGTTTAAGGTTAACAAGAGTTTAAAATTTATTTTTTTAAGAAACCAATATTCATATGATGAAAGAATTTCGTCATAAAGAATCTCTTTCCCTAAACTTGACATTAGCTAAAGTCAAGATTAGATTCAGGTCTAGGGGTAGTGTCAGTTAATGACCTAGATTTAGTGTCAAGACCTTAGTTACTTAGAGAATCAAGGCCTAAAATTTAGGACCTGCGTCAAGATTTTCGGTAGGGACAGCGTCAGACTTGACTTATGGAGAACGTCAGGGCCTGAGTGAGGCCTATCGTCAGCCCCGTAGCTGTAGACACAGTCAGGGCATGACTTAGGAGCAGCATAAACACCTTGGTTGGGTCAGCGAAAGGTCATAGTGAAAGACATGAGCAGGCCTTGAGTGAGTCACAGAATCAAGGCCTCACTTAGGGAAAGCTTCAGGGCCTGAGTTAGGCACAGTGTCTGGTCTTCACTTAAAGACACCGACCGGTTTGGGACAGTGTCAGGATCGTGCATAGAAATGTGTCAGGAAATTATCTCAGGACAGTGTCCGGATTTTAGTTATTGATTGCAACAGGTGCCATGTTAGGGACAGATTCCGGGCTTTAGTGAGAGATAGTGTCAAGGCCTTTGTTCGGATTGGTCAGGGCTTAGTTAGGGATACTATTAGGGTTTCATTTAGGATAAGATGCAGGACATGAGCTTGGGACAGAGTCAGGTTCCGGGCCAGGGATAGCGTCACGAAATGACCCAGGAAAAGCGTGAAGACCTTCGTTATTGAGAGCCTCAGGGCCTTACTTAGGACCAGCGTGAGGGCCTAAATCAGGACCACTGCCAGGGCTTCCTATACAGACAGCGTCAGAGCATAAGGAAGGTACAGCCAAAGGGCCTAAGTGAGGCTTATCTTTAGGGCCTGAGTTCGGGACACTGTCAGGGCATGACTTAGGAGCAGCAGAAGGGCCTCTGTGGGATCAGCGTCAGGTTCTTCACTAAAGACATTATCAGGGCCTCTGTTAGGGAGAGCCTCAGGGCCTTATTTATGGACAGCATCAAGGCTTACTTTGGGTCAGTTTCAGGACCTTGGTAAGACCTGGGTCAGGATATTAACTCAGGATAGTATCAGGATTTTAGATATTGGCGGCAGCTGGGCTGTAGTTAGAAACAGTGTCAGGGCCTGAGTTAGGACTAGCATTATAGCCTTTGTTAGGTATAGTGTCAGGGACTGAGCTAGGAGTTGTGTGAGGGCCTTTGCTAGGGACAGTGTCAGGACCTGAGCTAGGATGAGCCTCCAGGCCTCAGTTTGGGACAGGTTCACAGCCTTGAGACTAATTTCAGGACGTTATTTAGGGACAGCATCAGGGATTTAGTTAGCATAACAGTAGGCATTCCTACAAGCACCCTTTAAGCCAACACACGCAGATGCAGAAGGAAACCATACACGCTGGTATAAAGGAATATTCCGCAGAAGTTGAGTACATTTTGTTTAAGGTCAGTAAGAGTTTAAACATTATTTTTTTCAGAAAACTCTATTCAGAAGATGAAAGAATTTCATCCTAAAGAATCTCTTTAGATAAATTTGACATTAGCAACGGACAAGGTTACATTCAGGTCTAGGGCTAGTGTCAGGTAATGACCTAGGTTTGGAATCAAGCCCTTAGGTACTTAGAGAATCAGGGCCTAATTTAAGACCTGTGCCAGGGCTTCGGGTAGGGACAGCGTCAGAGCCTGATATAGGGAGAAGGTGAGGGCCTGAGTGAGGCCCCTAGATGCAGACACTGTCAGGGCATGACTTAGGAGCAGCATTCAGGGCGTTTGTGGAGTCAGCATTCGGGTCATAGTGAAAGACATGAGCAGGGCCTGAGTGAGTCAGAGAATCGAGGCCTCAGTTAGGGAAATCTTGAGGTCCTGAGTTAGGCACAGCCTCTCGTCTTCAGTTAAGGACAGCGACAGGCCTTTCTTTGGGACTGTGTCTGGTGGGTGGATAGAAATGTGTCAGGATATTAGCTCAGGATAGTGTCCGGATTTTCATTATTGACTGCAGAAGGTCCCATGTTAGGGACAGATTCTGGGCCTTAGTGAGAGATAGGGTGAAAGTCTTAGTTAGGATCAGTGAGCGACTTAGTTAGGGAGAGTATTAGGGTTTCAATTAGGATAAGATGCAGGACATTAGCTTGGGACAGAGTCACGATCCGAGCCAGGGATAGTGTCAGCCAATGACCTGGGTTGGTGTCAAGACCTTAGTTACTTAGAGAATCAGGGCCTAATTTAGGACCTGTGTCAGGGTTTCGGGTAGGGACAGCGTCAGAGCCTGACTTAGGGAGAACATCTAGGCCTGAGTGCGGCCTAGTGTCAGCCCACTAGCTGGAGACACAGGGCATGACGTAGGAATAGCATCAGGGCCTTTGTTGGGTCAGCATTCGGGTCATAGTGAAAGAAATGAGCAGGGCCTGTGTTAGTCACAGAATCAAGGCCTCAGTTAGGGAAAGTTTCAGGGCCTGAGTTAGGCACAGCCTCAGGTCTTCACCTAAGGACGGCAACAGGCTTTCTTTTGGAAAGTATCAGGACAGTGGATAGAAAGGAGTCAGGGTAATAGCTCAGGACAGTGTCCGGATTTTAGTTATTGATTGCAGCAGGGACCATTAGGGATATATTCTGGGTGTTGGTGAGAGATAGTGTGAAGGCCCTTGTTAGGTTTAATCAGGGCTTAGTTAGGGATACTATTAGGGTTTCATTTAGGATAAGATGCAGGACATGAGCTTGGGACAGAGTCAGGTTCCGGGCCAGGGATAGCGTCGCGAAATGACCCAGGAAATGCGTGAAGACCTTCGTTATTGAGAGCATCAGGGCCTTACTTAGGACCAGCGTCAGGGCCTAAATCAGGACCACTGCCAGGTCTTCCTATACAGACAGCGTCAGAGCATAAGGAAGGTATAGCCCAAGTGCCTAAGTGAGGCCTATCTTTAGGATCTGAGTTAGGGAAAGAGTCAGGGCATGACTTAGGAGCAGCAGAAGGGCCTCTGTGGGATCAGCCTGAGGGTCTTCATTAAAGACATTATCAGGGCCTCTGTTAGGGAGAGCCTCAGGACCTCATTTTCGGACAGCATCAAGGCTTACTTTGGGTCAGTTTCAGGACCTTGGTAAGACCTGGGTCAGGATATTAACTCAGGATAGTATCAGGACTTTAGATATTGGCGGCAGTAGGGCCTTAGTTAGAGTCAGTGTCAGGGTCTGAGTTAGGAATATCATTATGGCCTTTGTTAGGTATAGTGTCAGGGAGTGAGCTAGGAGTAGTGTCAGGGTCCGAGTTACGTGTAATGTCAGGGTCTTGGTTAGGGACAGTGTCAGCGCCTGGGTTAGCACGAGTCTCCAGGCCGTAGTTAGGGAGCGGTTCACAGCATCGGGAGTAATTTCAGCGCCTTATTTATGTTCAGCATCAGGGATGATTTAGTTAGCATAAGAGGAGCCATTCCTGCAAGAACCCTGAAGGCCAACACACAAGAATGTAAAAGTGAACCATGCACGCTGCTATGAAGGAATATTCCACAGCAGTTGAGTACACTTTGTTTAAGGTTAACAAGAGTTTAAAAATTATTGTTTTAAGAAACCAATATTCATATGATGAAAGAATTTCATCGTAAAGAATCTCTTCCCCTAAACTTGACATTAGCTAAAGTCAAGATTAGATTAAGGTCTAGGGGTAGTGTCAGTTAATGACCTGGATTTGGTGTCAAGACCTTAGTTACTTAGAGAATCAAGGCCTAAAATTTAGGACCTGCGTCAAGATTTTCGGTAGGGACAGATTCAGACCTGACTTATGGAGAACGTCAAGGCCTGAGTGAGGCCTAGCGTCAGCCCCCTAGCTGCAGACACAGTCAGGGTACGACTTAGGAGCAGCAGAAACACCTTGGTTGGGTCAGCGAAAGGTCATAGTGAAAGACATGAGCAGGCCTTGAGTGAGTCACAGAATCAAGGCCTCACTTAGGGAAAGCTTCAGGGCCTGAGTTAGGCACAGCGTCAGGTCTTCATTTAATTACACCGACAGGTTTGGGACAGTGTCAGGATCGTGCATAGAAATGTGTCAGGAAATTACCTCAGGACAGTTTCCGGATTTTAGTTATTGATTGCAACAGGTCCCATGTTAGGGACAGATTCCGGGCTTTAGTGAGAGATAGTATCAAGGCCTTTGTTCGGATTAGTCAGGGCTTAGTTAGGGATACTATTAGGGTTTCATTTAGGATAAGATGCAGGACATGAGCTTGGGACAGACTCATGGTCCGAGCCAGGGATAGTGTCAGAAAATGACCTGGGTTGGTGTCATGACCTTAGTTATTTAGAGAATCAGGGCCTAATTTAGGACCTGTGTCAGGGCTTCGGGTAGGGACAGCGTCAGAGCCTGACTTAGGGAGAACGTCTAGGCCTGAGTGAGGCCTAGTGCCAGCCCACCTGCTGGAGACACAGTCAGGGCATGACGTAGGAACAGCATCAGGGCCTTTGTGGGGTCAGCATGCAGGTCATAGTGAAAGACATGAACAGGGCCTGTGTTAGTCACAGAATCAAGGCCTCAGTTAGGGAAAGCTTCAGGGCCTGAGTTAGGCACAGCCTCAGGTCTTCACTTAAGGACGGCAACAGGCTTTCTTTTGGAAAGTATCAGAACAGTGGATAGAAATGAGTCAGGATATTAGCTCAGGACAGTGTCCGGGTTTTAGTTATTGATTGCAACAGGTCCCATGTTAGGGACAGATTCCGGGCTTTAGTGAGAGATAGTGTCAAGGCCTTTGTTCGGATTGGTCAGGGCTTAGTTAGGGATACTATTAGGGTTTCATTTAGGATAAGATGCAGGACATGAGCTTGGGACAGAGTCAGGTTCCGGGCCAGGGATAGCGTCACGAAATGACCCAGGAAAAGCGTGAAGACCTTCGTTATTGAGAGCCTCAGGGCCTTACTTAGGACCAGCGTGAGGGCCTTACTTAGGACCAGCGTGAGGGCCTAAATCAGGACCACTGCCAGGGCTTCCTATACAGACAGCGTCAGAGCATAAGGAAGGTACAGCCAAAGGGCCTAAGTGAGGCTTATCTTTAGGGCCTGAGTTCGGGACACTGTCAGGGCATGACTTAGGAGCAGCAGAAGGGCCTCTGTGGGATCAGCGTCAGGTTCTTCACTAAAGACATTATCAGGGCCTCTGTTAGGGAGAGCCTCAGGGCCTTATTTATGGACAGCATCAAGGCTTACTTTGGGTCAGTTTCAGGACCTTGGTAAGACCTGGGTCAGGATATTAACTCAGGATAGTATCAGGATTTTAGATATTGGCGGCAGCTGGGCTGTAGTTAGAAACAGTGTCAGGGCCTGAGTTAGGACTAGCATTATAGCCTTTGTTAGGTATAGTGTCAGGGACTGAGCTAGGAGTTGTGTGAGGGCCTTTGCTAGGGACAGTGTCAGGACCTGAGCTAGGATGAGCCTCCAGGCCTCAGTTTGGGACAGGTTCACAGCCTTGAGACTAATTTCAGGACGTTATTTAGGGACAGCATCAGGGATTTAGTTAGCATAACAGTAGGCATTCCTACAAGCACCCTTTAAGCCAACACACGCAGATGCAGAAGGAAACCATACACGCTGGTATAAAGGAATATTCCGCAGAAGTTGAGTACATTTTGTTTAAGGTCAGTAAGAGTTTAAACATTATTTTTTTCAGAAAACTCTATTCAGAAGATGAAAGAATTTCATCCTAAAGAATCTCTTTAGATAAATTTGACATTAGCAACGGACAAGGTTACATTCAGGTCTAGGGCTAGTGTCAGGTAATGACCTAGGTTTGGAATCAAGCCCTTAGGTACTTAGAGAATCAGGGCCTAATTTAAGACCTGTGCCAGGGCTTCGGGTAGGGACAGCGTCAGAGCCTGATATAGGGAGAAGGTGAGGGCCTGAGTGAGGCCCCTAGATGCAGACACTGTCAGGGCATGACTTAGGAGCAGCATTCAGGGCGTTTGTGGAGTCAGCATTCGGGTCATAGTGAAAGACATGAGCAGGGCCTGAGTGAGTCAGAGAATCGAGGCCTCAGTTAGGGAAATCTTGAGGTCCTGAGTTAGGCACAGCCTCTCGTCTTCAGTTAAGGACAGCGACAGGCCTTTCTTTGGGACTGTGTCTGGTGGGTGGATAGAAATGTGTCAGGATATTAGCTCAGGATAGTGTCCGGATTTTCATTATTGACTGCAGAAGGTCCCATGTTAGGGACAGATTCTGGGCCTTAGTGAGAGATAGGGTGAAAGTCTTAGTTAGGATCAGTGAGCGACTTAGTTAGGGAGAGTATTAGGGTTTCAATTAGGATAAGATGCAGGACATTAGCTTGGGACAGAGTCACGATCCGAGCCAGGGATAGTGTCAGCCAATGACCTGGGTTGGTGTCAAGACCTTAGTTACTTAGAGAATCAGGGCCTAATTTAGGACCTGTGTCAGGGTTTCGGGTAGGGACAGCGTCAGAGCCTGACTTAGGGAGAACATCTAGGCCTGAGTGCGGCCTAGTGTCAGCCCACTAGCTGGAGACACAGGGCATGACGTAGGAATAGCATCAGGGCCTTTGTTGGGTCAGCATTCGGGTCATAGTGAAAGAAATGAGCAGGGCCTGTGTTAGTCACAGAATCAAGGCCTCAGTTAGGGAAAGTTTCAGGGCCTGAGTTAGGCACAGCCTCAGGTCTTCACCTAAGGACGGCAACAGGCTTTCTTTTGGAAAGTATCAGGACAGTGGATAGAAAGGAGTCAGGGTAATAGCTCAGGACAGTGTCCGGATTTTAGTTATTGATTGCAGCAGGGACCATTAGGGATATATTCTGGGTGTTGGTGAGAGATAGTGTGAAGGCCCTTGTTAGGTTTAATCAGGGCTTAGTTAGGGATACTATTAGGGTTTCATTTAGGATAAGATGCAGGACATGAGCTTGGGACAGAGTCAGGTTCCGGGCCAGGGATAGCGTCGCGAAATGACCCAGGAAATGCGTGAAGACCTTCGTTATTGAGAGCATCAGGGCCTTACTTAGGACCAGCGTCAGGGCCTAAATCAGGACCACTGCCAGGGCTTCCTATACAGACAGCGTCAGAGCATAAGGAAGGTATAGCCCAAGTGCCTAAGTGAGGCCTATCTTTAGGATCTGAGTTAGGGAAAGAGTCAGGGCATGACTTAGGAGCAGCAGAAGGGCCTCTGTGGGATCAGCCTGAGGGTCTTCATTAAAGACATTATCAGGGCCTCTGTTAGGGAGAGCCTCAGGACCTCATTTTCGGACAGCATCAAGGCTTACTTTGGGTCAGTTTCAGGACCTTGGTAAGACCTGGGTCAGGATATTAACTCAGGATAGTATCAGGACTTTAGATATTGGCGGCAGTAGGGCCTTAGTTAGAGTCAGTGTCAGGGTCTGAGTTAGGAATATCATTATGGCCTTTGTTAGGTATAGTGTCAGGGACTGAGCTAGGAGTAGTGTCAGGGTCCGAGTTACGTGTAATGTCAGGGTCTTGGTTAGGGACAGTGTCAGCGCCTGGGTTAGCACGAGTCTCCAGGCCGTAGTTAGGGAGCGGTTCACAGCATCGGGAGTAATTTCAGCGCCTTATTTATGTTCAGCATCAGGGATGATTTAGTTAGCATAAGAGGAGCCATTCCTGCAAGAACCCTGAAGGCCAACACACAAGAATGTAAAAGTGAACCATGCACGCTGCTATGAAGGAATATTCCACAGCAGTTGAGTACACTTTGTTTAAGGTTAACAAGAGTTTAAAAATTATTGTTTTAAGAAACCAATATTCATATGATGAAAGAATTTCATCGTAAAGAATCTCTTCCCCTAAACTTGACATTAGCTAAAGTCAAGATTAGATTAAGGTCTAGGGGTAGTGTCAGTTAATGACCTGGATTTGGTGTCAAGACCTTAGTTACTTAGAGAATCAAGGCCTAAAATTTAGGACCTGCGTCAAGATTTTCGGTAGGGACAGATTCAGACCTGACTTATGGAGAACGTCAAGGCCTGAGTGAGGCCTAGCGTCAGCCCCCTAGCTGCAGACACAGTCAGGGTACGACTTAGGAGCAGCAGAAACACCTTGGTTGGGTCAGCGAAAGGTCATAGTGAAAGACATGAGCAGGCCTTGAGTGAGTCACAGAATCAAGGCCTCACTTAGGGAAAGCTTCAGGGCCTGAGTTAGGCACAGCGTCAGGTCTTCATTTAATTACACCGACAGGTTTGGGACAGTGTCAGGATCGTGCATAGAAATGTGTCAGGAAATTACCTCAGGACAGTTTCCGGATTTTAGTTATTGATTGCAACAGGTCCCATGTTAGGGACAGATTCCGGGCTTTAGTGAGAGATAGTATCAAGGCCTTTGTTCGGATTAGTCAGGGCTTAGTTAGGGATACTATTAGGGTTTCATTTAGGATAAGATGCAGGACATGAGCTTGGGACAGACTCATGGTCCGAGCCAGGGATAGTGTCAGAAAATGACCTGGGTTGGTGTCATGACCTTAGTTATTTAGAGAATCAGGGCCTAATTTAGGACCTGTGTCAGGGCTTCGGGTAGGGACAGCGTCAGAGCCTGACTTAGGGAGAACGTCTAGGCCTGAGTGAGGCCTAGTGCCAGCCCACCTGCTGGAGACACAGTCAGGGCATGACGTAGGAACAGCATCAGGGCCTTTGTGGGGTCAGCATGCAGGTCATAGTGAAAGACATGAACAGGGCCTGTGTTAGTCACAGAATCAAGGCCTCAGTTAGGGAAAGCTTCAGGGCCTGAGTTAGGCACAGCCTCAGGTCTTCACTTAAGGACGGCAACAGGCTTTCTTTTGGAAAGTATCAGAACAGTGGATAGAAATGAGTCAGGATATTAGCTCAGGACAGTGTCCGGGTTTTAGTTATTGATTGCAACAGGTCCCATGTTAGGGACAGATTCCGGGCTTTAGTGAGAGATAGTGTCAAGGCCTTTGTTCGGATTGGTCAGGGCTTAGTTAGGGATACTATTAGGGTTTCATTTAGGATAAGATGCAGGACATGAGCTTGGGACAGAGTCAGGTTCCGGGCCAGGGATAGCGTCACGAAATGACCCAGGAAAAGCGTGAAGACCTTCGTTATTGAGAGCCTCAGGGCCTTACTTAGGACCAGCGTGAGGGCCTAAATCAGGACCACTGCCAGGGCTTCCTATACAGACAGCGTCAGAGCATAAGGAAGGTACAGCCAAAGGGCCTAAGTGAGGCTTATGTTTAGGGCCTGAGTTCGGGACACTGTCAGGGCATGACTTAGGAGCAGCAGAAGGGCCTCTGTGGGATCAGCGTGAGGGTCTTCACTAAAGACATTATCAGGGCCTCTGTTAGGGAGAGCCTCAGGGCCTCATTTTCAGACAGCATCAAGGCTTACTTTGGGTCAGTTTCAGGACCTTGGTAAGACCTGGGTCAGGATATTAACTCAGGATAGCATCAGGACTTTAGATATTGGCGGCAGTAGGGCCTTAGTTAGAGTCAGTGTCAGGGTCTGAGTTAGGAATATCATTATGGGCTTTGTTAGGTAATAGTGTCAGGGACTGAGCTAGGAGTAGTGTCAGGGTCCGAGTTACGTGTAATGTCAGGGTCTTGGTTTGGGACAGTGTCAGGGCCTGGTTTAGCACGAGTCTCCAGGCCGTAGTTAGGGACAGGTTCAGAGCATCGGGAGTAATTTCAGCGCCTTATTTATGTTCAGCATCAGGGATGATTTAGTTAGCATAAGAGGAGCCATTCCTGCAAGAACCCTGAAGGCCAACACACAAGAATGTAAAAGTGAACCATGCACGCTGCTATGAAGGAATATTCCACAGCAGTTGAGTACACTTTGTTTAAGGTTAACAAGAGTTTAAAATTTATTTTTTTAAGAAACCAATATTCATATGATGAAAGAATTTCGTCATAAAGAATCTCTTTCCCTAAACTTGACATTAGCTAAAGTCAAGATTAGATTCAGGTCTAGGGGTAGTGTCAGTTAATGACCTAGATTTAGTGTCAAGACCTTAGTTACTTAGAGAATCAAGGCCTAAAATTTAGGACCTGCGTCAAGATTTTCGGTAGGGACAGCGTCAGACTTGACTTATGGAGAACGTCAGGGCCTGAGTGAGGCCTATCGTCAGCCCCGTAGCTGTAGACACAGTCAGGGCATGACTTAGGAGCAGCATAAACACCTTGGTTGGGTCAGCGAAAGGTCATAGTGAAAGACATGAGCAGGCCTTGAGTGAGTCACAGAATCAAGGCCTCACTTAGGGAAAGCTTCAGGGCCTGAGTTAGGCACAGTGTCTGGTCTTCACTTAAAGACACCGACCGGTTTGGGACAGTGTCAGGATCGTGCATAGAAATGTGTCAGGAAATTATCTCAGGACAGTGTCCGGATTTTAGTTATTGATTGCAACAGGTGCCATGTTAGGGACAGATTCCGGGCTTTAGTGAGAGATAGTGTCAAGGCCTTTGTTCGGATTGGTCAGGGCTTAGTTAGGGATACTATTAGGGTTTCATTTAGGATAAGATGCAGGACATGAGCTTGGGACAGAGTCAGGTTCCGGGCCAGGGATAGCGTCACGAAATGACCCAGGAAAAGCGTGAAGACCTTCGTTATTGAGAGCCTCAGGGCCTTACTTAGGACCAGCGTGAGGGCCTTACTTAGGACCAGCGTGAGGGCCTAAATCAGGACCACTGCCAGGGCTTCCTATACAGACAGCGTCAGAGCATAAGGAAGGTACAGCCAAAGGGCCTAAGTGAGGCTTATCTTTAGGGCCTGAGTTCGGGACACTGTCAGGGCATGACTTAGGAGCAGCAGAAGGGCCTCTGTGGGATCAGCGTCAGGTTCTTCACTAAAGACATTATCAGGGCCTCTGTTAGGGAGAGCCTCAGGGCCTTATTTATGGACAGCATCAAGGCTTACTTTGGGTCAGTTTCAGGACCTTGGTAAGACCTGGGTCAGGATATTAACTCAGGATAGTATCAGGATTTTAGATATTGGCGGCAGCTGGGCTGTAGTTAGAAACAGTGTCAGGGCCTGAGTTAGGACTAGCATTATAGCCTTTGTTAGGTATAGTGTCAGGGACTGAGCTAGGAGTTGTGTGAGGGCCTTTGCTAGGGACAGTGTCAGGACCTGAGCTAGGATGAGCCTCCAGGCCTCAGTTTGGGACAGGTTCACAGCCTTGAGACTAATTTCAGGACGTTATTTAGGGACAGCATCAGGGATTTAGTTAGCATAACAGTAGGCATTCCTACAAGCACCCTTTAAGCCAACACACGCAGATGCAGAAGGAAACCATACACGCTGGTATAAAGGAATATTCCGCAGAAGTTGAGTACATTTTGTTTAAGGTCAGTAAGAGTTTAAACATTATTTTTTTCAGAAAACTCTATTCAGAAGATGAAAGAATTTCATCCTAAAGAATCTCTTTAGATAAATTTGACATTAGCAACGGACAAGGTTACATTCAGGTCTAGGGCTAGTGTCAGGTAATGACCTAGGTTTGGAATCAAGCCCTTAGGTACTTAGAGAATCAGGGCCTAATTTAAGACCTGTGCCAGGGCTTCGGGTAGGGACAGCGTCAGAGCCTGATATAGGGAGAAGGTGAGGGCCTGAGTGAGGCCCCTAGATGCAGACACTGTCAGGGCATGACTTAGGAGCAGCATTCAGGGCGTTTGTGGAGTCAGCATTCGGGTCATAGTGAAAGACATGAGCAGGGCCTGAGTGAGTCAGAGAATCGAGGCCTCAGTTAGGGAAATCTTGAGGTCCTGAGTTAGGCACAGCCTCTCGTCTTCAGTTAAGGACAGCGACAGGCCTTTCTTTGGGACTGTGTCTGGTGGGTGGATAGAAATGTGTCAGGATATTAGCTCAGGATAGTGTCCGGATTTTCATTATTGACTGCAGAAGGTCCCATGTTAGGGACAGATTCTGGGCCTTAGTGAGAGATAGGGTGAAAGTCTTAGTTAGGATCAGTGAGCGACTTAGTTAGGGAGAGTATTAGGGTTTCAATTAGGATAAGATGCAGGACATTAGCTTGGGACAGAGTCACGATCCGAGCCAGGGATAGTGTCAGCCAATGACCTGGGTTGGTGTCAAGACCTTAGTTACTTAGAGAATCAGGGCCTAATTTAGGACCTGTGTCAGGGTTTCGGGTAGGGACAGCGTCAGAGCCTGACTTAGGGAGAACATCTAGGCCTGAGTGCGGCCTAGTGTCAGCCCACTAGCTGGAGACACAGGGCATGACGTAGGAATAGCATCAGGGCCTTTGTTGGGTCAGCATTCGGGTCATAGTGAAAGAAATGAGCAGGGCCTGTGTTAGTCACAGAATCAAGGCCTCAGTTAGGGAAAGTTTCAGGGCCTGAGTTAGGCACAGCCTCAGGTCTTCACCTAAGGACGGCAACAGGCTTTCTTTTGGAAAGTATCAGGACAGTGGATAGAAAGGAGTCAGGGTAATAGCTCAGGACAGTGTCCGGATTTTAGTTATTGATTGCAGCAGGGACCATTAGGGATATATTCTGGGTGTTGGTGAGAGATAGTGTGAAGGCCCTTGTTAGGTTTAATCAGGGCTTAGTTAGGGATACTATTAGGGTTTCATTTAGGATAAGATGCAGGACATGAGCTTGGGACAGAGTCAGGTTCCGGGCCAGGGATAGCGTCGCGAAATGACCCAGGAAATGCGTGAAGACCTTCGTTATTGAGAGCATCAGGGCCTTACTTAGGACCAGCGTCAGGGCCTAAATCAGGACCACTGCCAGGTCTTCCTATACAGACAGCGTCAGAGCATAAGGAAGGTATAGCCCAAGTGCCTAAGTGAGGCCTATCTTTAGGATCTGAGTTAGGGAAAGAGTCAGGGCATGACTTAGGAGCAGCAGAAGGGCCTCTGTGGGATCAGCCTGAGGGTCTTCATTAAAGACATTATCAGGGCCTCTGTTAGGGAGAGCCTCAGGACCTCATTTTCGGACAGCATCAAGGCTTACTTTGGGTCAGTTTCAGGACCTTGGTAAGACCTGGGTCAGGATATTAACTCAGGATAGTATCAGGACTTTAGATATTGGCGGCAGTAGGGCCTTAGTTAGAGTCAGTGTCAGGGTCTGAGTTAGGAATATCATTATGGCCTTTGTTAGGTATAGTGTCAGGGAGTGAGCTAGGAGTAGTGTCAGGGTCCGAGTTACGTGTAATGTCAGGGTCTTGGTTAGGGACAGTGTCAGCGCCTGGGTTAGCACGAGTCTCCAGGCCGTAGTTAGGGAGCGGTTCACAGCATCGGGAGTAATTTCAGCGCCTTATTTATGTTCAGCATCAGGGATGATTTAGTTAGCATAAGAGGAGCCATTCCTGCAAGAACCCTGAAGGCCAACACACAAGAATGTAAAAGTGAACCATGCACGCTGCTATGAAGGAATATTCCACAGCAGTTGAGTACACTTTGTTTAAGGTTAACAAGAGTTTAAAAATTATTGTTTTAAGAAACCAATATTCATATGATGAAAGAATTTCATCGTAAAGAATCTCTTCCCCTAAACTTGACATTAGCTAAAGTCAAGATTAGATTAAGGTCTAGGGGTAGTGTCAGTTAATGACCTGGATTTGGTGTCAAGACCTTAGTTACTTAGAGAATCAAGGCCTAAAATTTAGGACCTGCGTCAAGATTTTCGGTAGGGACAGATTCAGACCTGACTTATGGAGAACGTCAAGGCCTGAGTGAGGCCTAGCGTCAGCCCCCTAGCTGCAGACACAGTCAGGGTACGACTTAGGAGCAGCAGAAACACCTTGGTTGGGTCAGCGAAAGGTCATAGTGAAAGACATGAGCAGGCCTTGAGTGAGTCACAGAATCAAGGCCTCACTTAGGGAAAGCTTCAGGGCCTGAGTTAGGCACAGCGTCAGGTCTTCATTTAATTACACCGACAGGTTTGGGACAGTGTCAGGATCGTGCATAGAAATGTGTCAGGAAATTACCTCAGGACAGTTTCCGGATTTTAGTTATTGATTGCAACAGGTCCCATGTTAGGGACAGATTCCGGGCTTTAGTGAGAGATAGTATCAAGGCCTTTGTTCGGATTAGTCAGGGCTTAGTTAGGGATACTATTAGGGTTTCATTTAGGATAAGATGCAGGACATGAGCTTGGGACAGACTCATGGTCCGAGCCAGGGATAGTGTCAGAAAATGACCTGGGTTGGTGTCATGACCTTAGTTATTTAGAGAATCAGGGCCTAATTTAGGACGTGTGTCAGGGCTTCGGGTAGGGACAGCGTCAGAGCCTGACTTAGGGAGAACGTCTAGGCCTGAGTGAGGCCTAGTGCCAGCCCACCTGCTGGAGACACAGTCAGGGCATGACGTAGGAACAGCATCAGGGCCTTTGTGGGGTCAGCATGCAGGTCATAGTGAAAGACATGAACAGGGCCTGTGTTAGTCACAGAATCAAGGCCTCAGTTAGGGAAAGCTTCAGGGCCTGAGTTAGGCACAGCCTCAGGTCTTCACTTAAGGACGGCAACAGGCTTTCTTTTGGAAAGTATCAGAACAGTGGATAGAAATGAGTCAGGATATTAGCTCAGGACAGTGTCCGGGTTTTAGTTATTGATTGCAACAGGTCCCATGTTAGGGACAGATTCCGGGCTTTAGTGAGAGATAGTGTCAAGGCCTTTGTTCGGATTGGTCAGGGCTTAGTTAGGGATACTATTAGGGTTTCATTTAGGATAAGATGCAGGACATGAGCTTGGGACAGAGTCAGGTTCCGGGCCAGGGATAGCGTCACGAAATGACCCAGGAAAAGCGTGAAGACCTTCGTTATTGAGAGCCTCAGGGCCTTACTTAGGACCAGCGTGAGGGCCTAAATCAGGACCACTGCCAGGGCTTCCTATACAGACAGCGTCAGAGCATAAGGAAGGTACAGCCAAAGGGCCTAAGTGAGGCTTATGTTTAGGGCCTGAGTTCGGGACACTGTCAGGGCATGACTTAGGAGCAGCAGAAGGGCCTCTGTGGGATCAGCGTGAGGGTCTTCACTAAAGACATTATCAGGGCCTCTGTTAGGGAGAGCCTCAGGGCCTCATTTTCAGACAGCATCAAGGCTTACTTTGGGTCAGTTTCAGGACCTTGGTAAGACCTGGGTCAGGATATTAACTCAGGATAGCATCAGGACTTTAGATATTGGCGGCAGTAGGGCCTTAGTTAGAGTCAGTGTCAGGGTCTGAGTTAGGAATATCATTATGGGCTTTGTTAGGTAATAGTGTCAGGGACTGAGCTAGGAGTAGTGTCAGGGTCCGAGTTACGTGTAATGTCAGGGTCTTGGTTTGGGACAGTGTCAGGGCCTGGTTTAGCACGAGTCTCCAGGCCGTAGTTAGGGACAGGTTCAGAGCATCGGGAGTAATTTCAGCGCCTTATTTATGTTCAGCATCAGGGATGATTTAGTTAGCATAAGAGGAGCCATTCCTGCAAGAACCCTGAAGGCCAACACACAAGAATGTAAAAGTGAACCATGCACGCTGCTATGAAGGAATATTCCACAGCAGTTGAGTACACTTTGTTTAAGGTTAACAAGAGTTTAAAATTTATTTTTTTAAGAAACCAATATTCATATGATGAAAGAATTTCGTCATAAAGAATCTCTTTCCCTAAACTTGACATTAGCTAAAGTCAAGATTAGATTCAGGTCTAGGGGTAGTGTCAGTTAATGACCTAGATTTAGTGTCAAGACCTTAGTTACTTAGAGAATCAAGGCCTAAAATTTAGGACCTGCGTCAAGATTTTCGGTAGGGACAGCGTCAGACTTGACTTATGGAGAACGTCAGGGCCTGAGTGAGGCCTATCGTCAGCCCCGTAGCTGTAGACACAGTCAGGGCATGACTTAGGAGCAGCATAAACACCTTGGTTGGGTCAGCGAAAGGTCATAGTGAAAGACATGAGCAGGCCTTGAGTGAGTCACAGAATCAAGGCCTCACTTAGGGAAAGCTTCAGGGCCTGAGTTAGGCACAGTGTCTGGTCTTCACTTAAAGACACCGACCGGTTTGGGACAGTGTCAGGATCGTGCATAGAAATGTGTCAGGAAATTATCTCAGGACAGTGTCCGGATTTTAGTTATTGATTGCAACAGGTGCCATGTTAGGGACAGATTCCGGGCTTTAGTGAGAGATAGTGTCAAGGCCTTTGTTCGGATTGGTCAGGGCTTAGTTAGGGATACTATTAGGGTTTCATTTAGGATAAGATGCAGGACATGAGCTTGGGACAGAGTCAGGTTCCGGGCCAGGGATAGCGTCACGAAATGACCCAGGAAAAGCGTGAAGACCTTCGTTATTGAGAGCCTCAGGGCCTTACTTAGGACCAGCGTGAGGGCCTTACTTAGGACCAGCGTGAGGGCCTAAATCAGGACCACTGCCAGGGCTTCCTATACAGACAGCGTCAGAGCATAAGGAAGGTACAGCCAAAGGGCCTAAGTGAGGCTTATCTTTAGGGCCTGAGTTCGGGACACTGTCAGGGCATGACTTAGGAGCAGCAGAAGGGCCTCTGTGGGATCAGCGTCAGGTTCTTCACTAAAGACATTATCAGGGCCTCTGTTAGGTAGAGCCTCAGGGCCTCATTTATGGACAGCATCAAGGCTTACTTTGGGTCAGTTTCAGGACCTTGGTAAGACCTGGGTCAGGATATTAACTCAGGATAGTATCAGGATTTTAGATATTGGCGGCAGCTGGGCTGTAGTTAGAAACAGTGTCAGGGCCTGAGTTAGGACTAGCATTATAGCCTTTGTTAGGTATAGTGTCAGGGACTGAGCTAGGAGTTGTGTGAGGGCCTTTGCTAGGGACAGTGTCAGGACCTGAGCTAGGATGAGCCTCCAGGCCTCAGTTTGGGACAGGTTCACAGCCTTGAGACTAATTTCAGGACGTTATTTAGGGACAGCATCAGGGATTTAGTTAGCATAACAGTAGGCATTCCTACAAGCACCCTTTAAGCCAACACACGCAGATGCAGAAGGAAACCATACACGCTGGTATAAAGGAATATTCCGCAGAAGTTGAGTACATTTTGTTTAAGGTCAGTAAGAGTTTAAACATTATTTTTTTCAGAAAACTCTATTCAGAAGATGAAAGAATTTCATCCTAAAGAATCTCTTTAGATAAATTTGACATTAGCAACGGACAAGGTTACATTCAGGTCTAGGGCTAGTGTCAGGTAATGACCTAGGTTTGGAATCAAGCCCTTAGGTACTTAGAGAATCAGGGCCTAATTTAAGACCTGTGCCAGGGCTTCGGGTAGGGACAGCGTCAGAGCCTGATATAGGGAGAAGGTGAGGGCCTGAGTGAGGCCCCTAGATGCAGACACTGTCAGGGCATGACTTAGGAGCAGCATTCAGGGCGTTTGTGGAGTCAGCATTCGGGTCATAGTGAAAGACATGAGCAGGGCCTGAGTGAGTCAGAGAATCGAGGCCTCAGTTAGGGAAATCTTGAGGTCCTGAGTTAGGCACAGCCTCTCGTCTTCAGTTAAGGACAGCGACAGGCCTTTCTTTGGGACTGTGTCTGGTGGGTGGATAGAAATGTGTCAGGATATTAGCTCAGGATAGTGTCCGGATTTTCATTATTGACTGCAGAAGGTCCCATGTTAGGGACAGATTCTGGGCCTTAGTGAGAGATAGGGTGAAAGTCTTAGTTAGGATCAGTGAGCGACTTAGTTAGGGAGAGTATTAGGGTTTCAATTAGGATAAGATGCAGGACATTAGCTTGGGACAGAGTCACGATCCGAGCCAGGGATAGTGTCAGCCAATGACCTGGGTTGGTGTCAAGACCTTAGTTACTTAGAGAATCAGGGCCTAATTTAGGACCTGTGTCAGGGTTTCGGGTAGGGACAGCGTCAGAGCCTGACTTAGGGAGAACATCTAGGCCTGAGTGCGGCCTAGTGTCAGCCCACTAGCTGGAGACACAGGGCATGACGTAGGAATAGCATCAGGGCCTTTGTTGGGTCAGCATTCGGGTCATAGTGAAAGAAATGAGCAGGGCCTGTGTTAGTCACAGAATCAAGGCCTCAGTTAGGGAAAGTTTCAGGGCCTGAGTTAGGCACAGCCTCAGGTCTTCACCTAAGGACGGCAACAGGCTTTCTTTTGGAAAGTATCAGGACAGTGGATAGAAAGGAGTCAGGGTAATAGCTCAGGACAGTGTCCGGATTTTAGTTATTGATTGCAGCAGGGACCATTAGGGATATATTCTGGGTGTTGGTGAGAGATAGTGTGAAGGCCCTTGTTAGGTTTAATCAGGGCTTAGTTAGGGATACTATTAGGGTTTCATTTAGGATAAGATGCAGGACATGAGCTTGGGACAGAGTCAGGTTCCGGGCCAGGGATAGCGTCGCGAAATGACCCAGGAAATGCGTGAAGACCTTCGTTATTGAGAGCATCAGGGCCTTACTTAGGACCAGCGTCAGGGCCTAAATCAGGACCACTGCCAGGTCTTCCTATACAGACAGCGTCAGAGCATAAGGAAGGTATAGCCCAAGTGCCTAAGTGAGGTCTATCTTTAGGATCTGAGTTAGGGAAAGAGTCAGGGCATGACTTAGGAGCAGCAGAAGGGCCTCTGTGGGATCAGCCTGAGGGTCTTCATTAAAGACATTATCAGGGCCTCTGTTAGGGAGAGCCTCAGGGCCTCATTTTCGGACAGAATCAAGGCTTACTTTGGGTCAGTTTCAGGACCTTAGTAAGACCTGGGTCAGGATATTAACTCAGGATAGTATCAGGACTTTAGATATTGGCGGCAGTAGGGCCTTAGTTAGAGTCAGTGTCAGGGTCTGAGTTAGGAATATCATTATGGCCTTTGTCAGGTATAGTGTCAGGGAGTGAGCTAGGAGTAGTGTCAGGGTCCGAGTTACGTGTAATGTCAGGGTCTTGGTTAGGGACAGTGTCAGCGCCTGGGTTAGCACGAGTCTCCAGGCCGTAGTTAGGGAGCGGTTCACAGCATCGGGAGTAATTTCAGCGCCTTATTTATGTTCAGCATCAGGGATGATTTAGTTAGCATAAGAGGAGCCATTCCTGCAAGAACCCTGAAGGCCAACACACAAGAATGTAAAAGTGAACCATGCACGCTGCTATGAAGGAATATTCCACAGCAGTTGAGTACACTTTGTTTAAGGTTAACAAGAGTTTAAAAATTATTGTTTTAAGAAACCAATATTCATATGATGAAAGAATTTCATCGTAAAGAATCTCTTTCCCTAAACTTGACATTAGCTAAAGTCAAGATTAGATTAAGGTCTAGGGGTAGTGTCAGTTAATGACCTGGATTTGGTGTCAAGACCTTAGTTACTTAGAGAATCAAGGCCTAAAATTTAGGACCTGCGTCAAGATTTTCGGTAGGGACAGATTCAGACCTGACTTATGGAGAACGTCAAGGCCTGAGTGAGGCCTAGCGTCAGCCCCCTAGCTGCAGACACAGTCAGGGTACGACTTAGGAGCAGCAGAAACACCTTGGTTGGGTCAGCGAAAGGTCATAGTGAAAGACATGAGCAGGCCTTGAGTGAGTCACAGAATCAAGGCCTCACTTAAGGAAAGCTTCAGGGCCTGAGTTAGGCACAGCGTCAGGTCTTCATTTAATTACACCGACCGTTTTGGGACAGTGTCAGGATCGTGCATAGAAATGTGTCAGGAAATTACCTCAGGACAGTGTCCGGATTTTAGTTATTGATTGCAACAGGTGCCATGTTAGGTACAGATTCTGGGCTGTAGTGAGAGATAGTGTCAAGGCCTTTGTTCGGATTAGTCAGGGCTTAGTTAGGGATACTATTAGGGTTTCATTTAGGATAAGATGCAGGACATGAGCTTGGGACAAAGTCAGGTTCCGGGCCAGGGATAGCGTCACGAAATGACCCAGGATAATCTTGAAGACCTACGTTATTGAGAGCCTCAGGGCCTTACTTAGGACCAGCATGAGGGCCTAAATCAGGACCACTGCCAGGGCTTCCTATACAGACAGCATCAGAGCATAAGGAAGGTACAGCCAAAGGGCCTAAGTGAGGCTTATCTTTAGGGCCTGAGTTAGGGACACTGTCAGGGCATGTCTTAGGAGCAGCAGAAGGGCCTCTGTGGGATCAGCCTGAGGGTCTTCATTAAAGACATTATCAGGGCCTCTGTTAGGCAGAGCCTCAGGACCTCATTTTCGGACAGCATCAAGGCTTACTTTGGGTCAGTTTCAGGACCTTGGTAAGACCTGGGTCAGGATATTAACTCAGGATAGTATCAGGACTTTAGGTATTGGCGGCAGTAGGGCCTTAGTTAGAGTCAGTGTCAGGGTCTGAGTTAGGAATATCATTATGGCCTTTGTTAGGTATAGTGTCAGGGAGTGAGCTAGGAGTAGTGTCAGGGTCCGAGTTACGTGTAATGTCAGGGTCTTGGTTAGGGACAGTGTCAGCGCCTGGGTTAGCACGAGTCTCCAGGCCGTAGTTAGGGAGCGGTTCACAGCATCGGGAGTAATTTCAGCGCCTTATTTATGTTCAGCATCAGGGATGATTTAGTTAGCATAAGAGGAGCCATTCCTGCAAGAACCCTGAAGGCCAACACACAAGAATGTAAAAGTAAACCATGCACGCTGCTATGAAGGAATATTCCACAGCAGTTGAGTACACTTTGTTTAAGGTTAACAAGAGTTTTAAAATTATTGTTTTAAGAAACCAATATTCATATGATGAAAGAATTTCATCGTAAAGAATCTCTTTTTCTAAACTTGACATTAGCTAAAGTCAAGATTAGATTAAGGTCTAGGGGTAGTGTCAGTTAATGACCTAGATTTGGTGTCAAGACCTTAATTACTTAGAGAATCAAGGCCTAATTTAGGATCTGGGTCAGTGTTTTGGGTAGGGACAGATTCAGACCTGACTTATGTAGAACGTCAAGGCCTGAGTGAGGCCTAGCGTCAGCCCCCCAGCTGCAGACACTGTCAGGGCATGACTTAGGAGCAGCATCAGGGCCTTGGTTGGGTCAGCGAAAGGTTATAGTGAAAGACATGAGCAGGGCTTGAGTGAGTCACAGAATCAAGGCCTCGGTTAAGGAAAGCTTCAGGGCCTGAGTTAGGCACAGCCTCAGGTCTTCACTTAAGGATACCGACAGGGCTTTTTTTGGGACAGTCAGGATGGTGCATAGAAATGTGTCAGGAAATTACCTCAGGACAGTGTCCGCATTTTAGTTATTGTTTGCAGCAGGGACCATTAGGGACAGATTCTGGGCCGTAGTGAGATATAGTGTTAAGGCCTTAGTTAGGATTAGTCTGTGCCTTTGTCATGGAGTGTATTAGGGTTTCAGTTAGGAAAAGATGCAGGACATTAGCTTGGGACAGAGTTAGGTCCGTTCCAGGCATAGTGCCAGAAAATTATTGAGAGCATCAGGATCTTAGTTAGGCCCAGTGACAGGGCCCTAAATCCGGACGTCTTCCAGCGTTTTGTATACAGATAGCGTCAGAGCCAATCTAAAGTACAGCTAAAGGGCCTAAGTGAGGCCTGTCTTTAGGGCCTGAGTTAGTGCCACTGTCAGGACATGTCTTAGGAGCAGCATAAGGGCCTCTGTGGGATCAATGTGAGGATCTTTGAAGAGATTATCAGGGATTCTATTAGGGATAGCCTCATGCCCCCATTTATGGACAGCATCAAGGCTTACTTTGGGTCAGTTTCAGGAGCTTGGTAAGGCCTGGGTCAGGATATTAGCTCAGGATAATGTCAGGACTTTAGATATTGTTGGCATCTGGGCCTTAGTTAGAGACAGCGTCAGGGACTGAGTTAGGGAGAATTTCAGGGCCTTAGTTATGCTAGAGACTCTAAGACCTTCCCTGAGTTCTAAAGGGCTGATTCGAACAGTTGCTAATCATGGAAAGGAGGGACTGCACAGACCAAAGAAGAACAGAATAGAATGAACAGTGCAGCCTTGGGCCAAGATTCTGGTTTTGCCTCAAGGGATACAGTTAAGAGCATCTTTGGGCTCTTTAGCAACCTAAACCCCCCCACAAAATAGAAGATTTTAGTCTTCATTCCAGAGAAGGTCCTCAAGAGACCATCTGAGGTCAGGTTATATTTAGTTAAGGCCCTGTACACACAGTAATCCTTAGGACACCTGTCTCCTTAAACCATTGCTGTAAAACTCCTCACCAGATCCTCCTGCATTGGGACACACGGTTTTTGAGGGTCGGAGTTTTCTGTGTCCCCCTTTGGCTGCCAAAGGAGTAAAGCTATTCTTCTCTACTTCCTGCAAACCTCTCTCTCTGAGATTTGATTTGGCACTGGTGCACAGAGGTTGAGTTTTCGACATCAAATTTAGTACCCAATGTGGGGCTGACTTGGGGATCCCCCTGTGTGTCCCCTGACTTGATCGGACACTGAGATTTTCTCCACACTAGTCTCTTTCGAGAGAGTGTAAGGTTGGAGAATTCCTTTAGAGGCCAAACCACCTGGGACCCTTGCCTGGAAAGGCCAAGCCCCAGTCATCCCAGCAGTTAGAACTCTAGGGCAGGAGTAGATGGTGGAAGAGGAACCACCCTAGCAGCTGCCGAGGCCGTCTTTGCCTTGAGGACGTTCCTCTGTTCCTCCTGCCTGGACTGCCCTGAATGTCCTACTCCAAGGGATTATTTTGGGGAACCAGAAAAATAGCATTTGGGATGTTGCAGCACCTCAGCCAGTGTGTGGTAACTCCCCTGGCAAGCAGTCTGAGGTCCTTTTAGCCCTGTACATTTGGGGGAACCTTGGTTCCCATTTGGGTGACTTTTCATTCCAGGAAATCTCATTTGGAAGCTGAACCACTTGGACAGAGGTCACAGGCTAAGTTGAGACTTGGAAGCTGATTTGAGTCTTGTGCTGTTTGGTTGTTGGTTTCTCTTTGGTTTCTGGTTCCTTTGGTGTGAGGCTTCCATTGGTGTTTAGGATTTTGTTGTGTTCTTAGTCCGTGGTGTGAGTGTTCCATGGTTCAAACGTAAGAAGTGCTTCTTCTTCAGTTCCATCTGAGAGCCAATGGGCAAAATCCTGGCAGACTGGTCAACCTATAGTTGTAAACCTAAGAGTAAGAAAAGAATGAAATTCTATTGTAATTTTGTCTGGCCAATGTATGGATACATTCTTGAAAAATGAGGAAAGGTGGTCTTTGAATGATAGCCTAAATGACTATACTACCCTTCAGCTAGAGTTATTTTGTCACAGGAGGAGAAAGACAAAAGAAATTCCATACGTTCAAGCATTTATGAAACTACGTAATAAAGAAGGTGAGCGGCTAGGTAACAGGCTGATGGTACAAAGAGAAAAGAAAGTCACTTTGTACTAGAGCTCGTTGTGTCTGAATGCAGAAAAAAATAAGGGACAACATAAGATGGATACAGAAGGTGGTGAACATTTGTGAAAAGGGAACATGGAGGGAAGAGTTGTGCCTGACCACGCTATTCTAAGATGGATTTTGTTGGAAGTGGGTTAGGGCAAGCCTGCATTTTGTTTCTCCCTCCCAAGTTTTCTTAGAATGCTGCTTTTGATTGTGAACAGCTGGTGAGTTCCTTTGCCTGTGTCTGTGATCTGTATTTTTGTTTGAAATCTCTTTACTTTGGTTCAGTGAATAAGTGTTTTTTGGCCAATTCTAACCGTTCTTTTGATCTCCAGCTAACTTTGGGATGCTTTAGAAGGCCCTTGAGCTATCTCAGAGAGAAATGTTTGATTAGTATATTAAATTACATGGAATTCCTAAAAATCTAGTATGTCCTGGTAAAATTGGAAGTCCTTCCCCTCAAGCTACTTAGGACTTGGAGCAATTGGATAAATGACACCTCTGTATTGAAGTGTGTATTTATGAAAGTTACTGTGTTGGCTTCATTTTGCCCCGATGTTTAAGAGGAAAGGAAAATTACATAGTGAAGTTATCAGAATGTAATGACTCATGATGTATCACTGTTTGCTTTAGGTCTACTGCTAAAAGCACATGTACAATGCTTGTGTGACAATTGGGTATGAATAATAAAATGTATGGCCTATAGAAAGCGTTTTGTCATTAACATACCTCTGAGCATGTTCGCGATACCTGATCAGTATTCCCCCAAAGTGGATTAACTAGGCAAATAACAAGGAGGCCTAGCACTGAGGGACATGATCTACACCAGGGCCAAACAGCTGAATCATTCTGGCACTGAGGGATTGACATTTTGATCATCAGTGCTTTCTATTGAAAGACTTGGAATCAAAAGGAAAAAAACTTCACGTATTGAGGTGTGAGGAAATCTCTCTGGCTTATACATGGTTTAACTTAAATTATACTGACCAGAGTGGCCTGTTTTGTGGCCTTTTAGATACGAATTGTACATCTGCTTTGGCATTGAGGAAGGGAATGCATTTTACAGTCAAAAAGGAGTAGTAACTATGGTTCAGACATCCAAGATAAACCTAAGTGACCTTTGTAGATGTGATTTAGATGCATTCCTGAATTCTTTTTCTGTTTTCTTTTTAAGTTTTTTTTGGATGTGGACCATTTTTTAAGTCTATTGAATTTGTTACAATATTGTTTCTGTTTCATGTTTTGGTTTTTAGGCCACGAGGCATGTGAGATCTTAGCTCCCTGCCCAGGGCTCAAACCGGCACCCTCTGTGTTAGAAGGCGAAGTCTTAACCATTGAGCCACCAGGTAAGTCCCCGCATAACTGTATTGTTGAAATTGAATTTCTGAGCTACATCAGACTCAGGATGCCACTAGCCATTCTGAAAACAATGCCTGCTGGTAGCTGCAACCGTACGTTTTCAAGGACTCCTATCTTAACTATTAAATTTCAAACAGTGACTTTAGATCAGATACTATTAGAAAGATGAGACATATGTGTAGTGTTCAGTAGCTCCTGTTATGGATATGTCAATACTACATCAGAAGTTAAAACCTACTTAGGTAGAATTAGACAACTTGCTACGAAATCTCTCTGAAGTGCCAGTTCCAGACCAGGTTTCAGGCTTATTCTGCTGAATTCCTAAGGGGATGCACACTTTGGGATGGCATCAGGACTTTAGTAAGGACAGTGTCAGGACCATGGTAAGAGATGGATCAAGATATTAGCTCAGGATAGTGTCAGCACGTTAGTTATTGGCGGCAGCAAGGCTGATGTTAGGGACAGCTTTAGGGCCTTAGTTAGGGACAGCATCAGAACCTGAGATAGACCAAATATCAAGGCCTAGGCTAAGACTAGGGTCAGGGCCTTTGTTAGGGACAATGACAAGGCCAGGGTTAGGCCTAGCATGAGGATGTGAGTTAGGGACAACCTCAGGGCCTCACTTCGGGACAGTGTCAGGGCTTACTTAGGGAAAGGGTCAGTTAGGGTTAGGGTTAGGGCACAGGTTAGGATTAGGGTAAAGATTAGGCTATGGATACCAGTTAGGGTTTTAAGGGTTAGGGCATGGTTTAGGATTAGGGTATGGCTTAGGTTTAAGCATTTGGGTTAGGGTTAGGGCACAGGTTAGGATTAGGGTAAAGATTGGGGTATGGATACGTGTTAGTGTACGAGTTAGGATTAGCGTACAGGTTAGAGTTAAGTTTAGGGTTAGGGCACGGGTTAGGATTAGGGTATAGTTTAAGGTATGTCTATGGGTTAGAGTTAGTGTATGGGTTAGGTTTAGGGTATGCTTTAGGGTTGGGGTATTTATGAAACCTCTCCCACTCTCCCGATATCACTTAGCAGGTAAAGTAATATTATTTCGACTCCAGGAATGGAGAAGAATATAGACACTAGGATAAGACAAATAACACACACATTATAAATAAATCTCATTAGGATTTTGTTTGTAACCAAATCTCATTAGGATTTTGTTTGTAACCTGTACATTAAAACACTAGTGCTTGGGAAATCTATTGGAGGCAGAAGCAGTAAAGGGTAGTTTTATGGGAATAACATCACAGATTTTCTGTAGAATACACAGATTTTGACTGGTTAGCAAGTCAAGGAGGCATGCTTTTGTTCTGAAGATATAAACCCTCTTCTAAATTGAGCTCTTATTGGAAGTTAGACATTTTCTCTTGCTGTTGTATTGTTTTGTATTTGCATGATTATTCTGCTTCCATCTCCCTTGTTAAACCGTTGATTTGGGGAAGAGTGCCATTACTGAAAGGAGGTAACAGAATTTTTCTCAAAAACAGAAGGAAATGGTTCTCACCTAACTATTAAGAAATAATCTCTATACTGGTGTACTGACAGAATTATGATTCAGGGATAATAATCCTATGTTGTAACAAGGGAAATTTAAAAAGATTAAGGGAAAAGATAATATTTTACCACTTGCCATCCTTTCCCACTCTCTGAAATGACTAGTATAATGTGGAGAATTCTCATTTCATCTGTAAGGAATGCATGAATTAGGATATGGGGGTTAACAGATAAGTACTGATATATATGAAAGACATAATCAAAAAACACCTAAGGAATACAGAGAGAGGTCTACTCAACACTCTGTAATAACCTGCACGGGAAAGGATCCAAAGATGAATAGATCGATACATACATATAATGAACCAGATGCAGTACACCTAGAACACACACCACATTTTTATCCAATTGGCTGTGATACTAGATAACAATTAAATTTTAAAAAACACACAAGAAGTAAGGAGATATAAGCTCTTGGGGGTTTGCCCTGACACACTGCACTCTCATTTGCAGCCTACGAACACAATTTCCAGGAAGCCTCTGTTGCAGAAAAACCCAGAGTTGGAAATGGAGAAATGCTGCCGCCTTGTGGCCGTTTCCCGCAAGAACGGCTTCAAACGCATAGCTATGGGTCACTTAACATTCACAAGGACTCAGGCCTCTAAAAGACACCTGCCCTCAAAAAAAAAAATGTCCTGAGCTCGGCAGTGGCCAAAAAAATTCAAAGCAGGCAAATGTGTCAAAGAGATAGTATGATAGAGGTACGTTTTACGGACTCTTTATCAAAAAAAGGAAAATGGAGAAAAGCTCAACATCAGGAATCATCAGACTCCTCTAACCTACAAAAAGCTTTCAGCTCACCCAAGTTAACTACCGTCAGCCAAAAGACTACAAACAATAGATGCTGAAGGGGTTTTAGAGAACTCTGTTCCCTCTGTCTGCGGAGGACATGTCTAGTTGTAACAGCCAATAATGAGAACAGAAAGGAGCTGCGTTTTCAATTAAAAATTGAGCCACCCTTCCATCCAGAACACCCACAGCTGAGCCTCTCACCTGAGAAGACAGGCTGTAAGAGCTGCACTCCACGAGTTTTCACAGTAGCCAAGACACCGAAGCAACCCAAATGTCCATCAACAGATGAATGGATAAGAAGAGCTGGTCCGTGGACACAGTGGACTATTAGCCATGGAAAACAAGGAAACACTGCTCTTTGAGGCACCCGAGATGAGCCTAGAGATCATCACAGAACATGAGTTAAGTCGGAAAGCAAAAGGCATACCGTATGACATCACGTATAGGCGTTATCTAACAGCTGACACACATGAACATATTTCCACAAAGAAAGACACTCACACACTTAGAAAACAAACTAAGCTTATGTAAAATGAAAGGTGGGGGGAATGGATAAATTAAGATTAGTGTCACCATATGTGTACAAATACGTATTAAATATATATATCAAACAGACCGACCATATAGCAAGGGAGGTCACCAGAACACTCTGCAATAATTTACATGGGAAGAGGATCTGTACAAGAATATATATATATATAAAACGTACAAATGAACCAGATTCTGTACATATAGGACCAACAGTATTCTAATCATTACCCCGATTTAAACAAATTAAAAGAGCGAACAAGAAGTAATGTGACATACACTTCTGGGGTTTTTTCCTGGCACATTCCATTCTAATTGACAACCTGGGAACAGGACTTCCAGAAGGCTCTGCTGCCCTAGTAACCAGATGTGGGAATGTAGCAATGCTGACGCCTTGTGGCCGTTTCCCACAGCAGCAGCTTTAAAGTCAGTGCTAATGGTCACTCAATATTCACACCCATTGCAGGCTTGTAAATGACACCTGCCCTCCAAAACAAAATCCTGGGGTCGAAAATCGACCAAAAATTCCAAAGAGGGCAACCTTCCAAGAAGACAATTTCGAATGGTTTATTGTACTCACGGGTTTTTTTTTTCTGTTTTTGTTTAACAGAATAAAAAAAGGCGTGGAAAAATGCTGAACCTTAGGAATTATTAGACACGAAAATACACGTTACAAAAACCTATCATGTCACACGACTCAGCATGGCCAGCAGCAAAACTTCTGCAAACAAGAAATGCTGACGGGGTGGTGAAGAAATGCGTACCCTCGGTTCTAAGTGGGACGTGGTAAGAGCCCCTAAGGAAAACACAGTGGAGTTGCCTGGAAAGGGTCAACATTGAGCGACCGTTCAATCAAGCATAGCCACTGCTGGGTCTATCACCTGAGAGGATGAGAATCAAAAAGACACGGGCTGGCAATCCTGCAATCCAGCAATGTTTACCATAGCCAACACTTGGAAGCAATGAAAATGCCCAGCCACAGAGGAATGCAGAAAGGAGCAGTGGTCCATGGACACAATGGAAGAGTACTCCAGTGAAAAGTAGAAATTCCATTTTAAAAACAGATATAAGTAAGGAGACATCAGCTTTGGGGGGTTTCTCCAGACACATCCCACCGTCATTGATAACCAAGGAACACCACTGGCAGGAAGGCCTGTTTCACTAGTTACCAGAGTGGGAAACGCAGAAATGCTGCAGCCCTGTGGCCGTTACCTGCAACGGCAGCTTGAAAACCCGTGCTAATGGTCACTTCGTGTGCACAAGTCCTGGAGGGCTGTCAATGAAACCTGCCCTCAAAATGTCTTGAGGGAGGTAGTGGCCAAAATATTTCAAAAGGCGGCACATAGTTCAAGAAAAGAATGTGATGAGGTAAGCTACACACACAGTTTGAAGAAAAAAAGGGCATCCCTGAAAGCTCAATTTCAAGGCTTTATGAGACGCATGCAAATCCAACCACAGAGGTATCGGCTCACACCAGTCAGAAGAACCATCAGCAACAAGACTACCAACAATTCATGCTGAAGGGGTTGTGGAGAAGTGCATACCCTCTAGGTTAAGTGGGACTTTGCCGCCAGCCGCGGCGGGTCCTCAAAGTGTAGCAACAACCGACGAGAGGGGGTAGGGAACTGAACGCACCAAGGTATGGGATCAGAAGGGCACAAGCAACTGACGCTTGCAAGGCAAGTTTAATAACAAAGCATAGCCGTATATATACCCCTAAAGCAGGGAATTTGCTTCGTCACGCCTTATCGGCATCAGCTGGTTGGTTGGCTTCTCGGCTTAGTCACACCTTATCAGCATCAGCTGGTTGGTTGGCTGCTCGGCTTCTCCCTCAAAGGCACCAATTTCCCCTCCAGGGTTGCTTTTCCTAGCTTTAGGGAACAACCAGGGACTCCCAGTAACTGAGCAGGTCCCTGGAGCGATTTGGCCAAAGACCATCTCCTTTTGTATGTTCATACCATAAAGTCCAGGATGCATACCAAGGAGAGTACAGTCGGGCCCTGAGGCTTAGGAGGGTCTCAGTGGCGCCTTCCTCAGAGGGCAGTGCTCGCCACAGGACTTCACCTGGTAAGAGGCACTAATGGGAACAGAATGGAGGTGCCTTTACAAGGTAAACACTGAGTTACGATATGATCCAGCAGGCCCACTCCTGGGCCTATAACCTAAGAACGAAGACAGAAGTGGAAAGACACAGGCAGGCAAATCTGCATTGCAGGAGTATTACAATAGCCAGGACATGGAAGCAAGCAGAAAGTCCATCAACAGATGAGTGGACAAAGAAGAACAGGGACCTGAGCAGATGGAATATTAGCCAAGGAACAAAAGGAAACAATGCCATCAACAGCACCATCGGTGAGGCTAGAGTTCATCACGCACCTTGCAGTAAGTCACAGAGCGAAAGATACATAGCCTACGATATCACTTATAGGTGTTCCCTGAAAATTGATATCACTGAAGATATTTCCACAGAGAAAGGCAATCACAGATGCAATAAACAGATTTATGGTTCACCCATGGACAGGTGTGAGAATTGTGTACATTAGGAAATTGGGTTTAAGAGCGAGATACAAACACAGGTGAAATACAAAATCACCAAAGGCCTACGGAATACCAAGAGAAGAGTACTCAACATTGTGTCATAAGCTACATGGGAAAAGGATCCAAAGAAGACTAGATACGTGTTTATGTGTAAAAGAGCCACATCTTTCACACCTACAACAAGCAAAACATTGTAATCAAACTTGCTGTGAGAAACAATAAACATTGAATTAAAAAACGAACAAGTCAGTCGTGAGGCACAAACATAAGGGGCTTTTTCCTGGCACAGTCCATTCTAATTGACAACCGAGAATACGACTTCCACGGAGGCTCTGTTGCCCGAGTAACCAGGTTTGGTAAAGGAGACCTGCTGCCGCCTTGTGGCCGTTTCTAGAAACAGCAGCTTTAAACCCAGTGCTAATGGTCACTTGATATTCAAAATCATTGCAGGCCTATAAATGACACCTGCCCTCAAAAACGATTCTTGGGTCGTCCATCGAGGAAAACAACTCAAAAGACGTGCACACTTCAAAACGACAATTTCAAGAGGCATATTTTGCGCACATTTTGTCTTCTCTTTCTTTCTTTCTCTTGTGATAAATAAAAGGGCATGGAAAAATGCTCAACATCAGGAATTAATAAAGCCATGCAAATCCAGTCGACAGAAACGTTCACCCACCGTCGTCAGAATGATCATCAGCCACAGAGTCTACAAAGAATAAATGCTCAAGGTGTTTTAGAGAACTCTGTGCCCTCTAGCGGCCGCTGGGACGTAACCTGGGAACAGCTAGTAGTGAGAACACCGTGGAGGTGCACTGAAAGGTAAAAATTGAGCTAACCTGTAATCGGGTAGGCCCACTGATGGGCCTATCTCCCGAGTAGACCAAAATCAAAAAGACACAGGCTGGCCATCCTGCACTGCAGCAACATGTACCATCGCCAAGACTTGGAAGAAACCCAAATGTCCATCAACAGAACAATGCACCAAGAAGAAGGGGGCCCATGTGCACAATGGAACATGAGCCACGGAAGAGCATGCAACAGTGCCGCTGGCACCACCGTAGAAGGATCTAGAGATACCCACCCAAAAGGAAGTACGAAAGAAACCGAAATAGAAATATCCTATGACATCACTTATAGCTGTTACTTCAACATTGATACCCATGAAGTCATTTCCAAGAGAAGGCCGTGCATAGATGCAGAAAGCCAACTATGCTTAACCAAGTGGAAAGGTGTAAGGAATGTATGAATTTGGATATGGGGGTTTACAGACATGTACTGATACATATGAAATATATAATCACAAAATACCTAAGGAATACCAGGAGAGGTCGACTCAACACTCTGTAATAACCTACACGGGAAAGGATCCAAAGATGAATAGATTGATACATACATATGATGAACCAGATGCAGTACACCTAGAACACACACCACATTTTTATCCAATTGGCTGTGATACTAGATAACAATTAAATTTTGAAAAACACACAAGAAGTAAGGAGATATAAGCTCTTGGGGGTTTGCCCTGACACACTGCACTCTCATTTGCAGCCTACTAACACAATTTCCAGGAAGCCTCTGTTGCAGGAAAACCCAGAGTTGGAAATGGAGAAATGCTGCCGCCTTGTGGCCGTTTCCCGCAAGAGCGGCTTCAAACGCATAGCTATGGTTCACTTAACATTCATAAGGACTCAGGCCTCTAAAAGACACCTGCCCTCAAAAAAAAAAAAAAATGTCCTGAGCTCGGCCGTGGCCAAAAAAATTCAAAGCAGGCAAATGTGTCAAAGAGATAGTATGATAGAGGTAAGTTTTACTCACTCTTTATCAAAAAAAGGAAAATGGAGAAAAGCTCAACATCAGGAATCATCAGACTCCTCTAACCTACAAAAAGCTTTCAGCTCACCCAAGTTAACTACCGTCAGCCAAAAGACTACAAACAATAAATGCTGAAGGGGTTTTAGAGAACTCTGTTCCCTCTGTCTGTGGAGGACATGTCTAGTTGTAACAGCCAATAATGAGAACAGAAAGGAGCTGCGTTTTCAATTAAAAATTGAGCCACCCTTCCATCCAGAGCACCCACAGCTGAGCCTCTCACCTGAGAAGACAGGCTGCAAGAGCTGCACTCCACGAGTTTTCACAGTAGCCAAGACACCGAAGCAACCCAAATATCCATCAACAGATGAATGGATAAGAAGAGCTGGTCCGTGGACACAGTGGACTATTAGCCATGGAAAACAAGGAAACACTGCTCTTTGAGGCACCCGAGATGAGCCTAGAGATCATCACAGAACATCAGTTAAGTCGGAAAGCAAAAGGCATACCGTATGACATCACCTATAGGCGTTATCTAACAGCTGACACAAATGAACATATTTCCACAAAGAAAGACACTCACAGACTTAGAAAGCAAACTAAGCTTATGTAAAATGAAAGGTGGGGGGAATGGATAAATTAAGATTAGTGTCACCATATGTGTACAAATACGTATTAAATATATATATCAAACAGACCGACCATATAGCAAGGGAGGTCACCAGAACACTGCAATAATTTACATGGGAAGAGGATCTGTACAAGAATATATATATATATATATATATAAAACGTACAAATGAACCAGATTCTGTACATACAGGACCAACAGTATTCTAATCATTACCCCGATTTAAACAAATTAAAAGAGCGAACAAGAAGTAATGTGACATACACTTCTGGGGTTTTTTCCTGGCACATTCCATTCTAATTGACAACCTGGGAACAGGACTTCCAGAAGGCTCTGCTGCCCTAGTAACCAGATGTGGGAATGTAGCAATGCTGACGCCTTGTGGCCGTTTCCCACAGCAGCAGCTTTAAAGTCAGTGCTAATGGTCACTCAATATTCACACCCATTGCAGGCTTGTAAATGACACCTGCCCTCCAAAACAAAATCCTGGGGTCGAAAATCGACCAAAAAAGTCGAAAGAGGGCAGCCTTCCAAGAAGACAATTTCGAGAGGTTTATTGTACTCACGGGTTTTTTTTTTTTCTGTTTTTGTTTAACAGAATAAAAAAAGGCGTGGAAAAATGCTGAACCTTAGGAATTATTAGACACGAAACTACACGTTAAAAAAACCTATCATGTCACACGACTCAGCATGGCCAGCAGCAAAACTTCTGCAAACAAGAAATGCTGACGGGGTGGTGAAGAAATGCGTACCCTCGGTTCTAAGTGGGACGTGGTAAGAGCCCCTAAGGAAAACACAGTGGAGTTGCCTGGAAAGGGTCAACATTGAGCGACCGTTCAATCAAGCATAGCCACTGCTGGGTCTATCACCTGAGAGGATGAGAATCAAAAAGACACGGGCTGGCAATCCTGCAATCCAGCAATGTTTACCATAGCCAACACTTGGAAGCAATGAAAATGCCCAGCCACAGAGGAATGCAGAAAGGAGCAGTGGTCCATGGACACAATGGAAGAGTACTCCAGTGAAAAGTAGAAATTCCATTTTAAAAACAGATATAAGTAAGGAGACATCAGCTTTGGGGGGTTTCTCCAGACACATCCCACCGTCATTGATAACCAAGGAACACCACTGGCAGGAAGGCCTGTTTCACTAGTTACCAGAGTGGGAAACGCAGAAATGCTGCAGCCCTGTGGCCGTTACCTGCAACGGCAGCTTGAAAACCCGTGCTAATGGTCACTTCGTGTGCACAAGTCCTGGAGGGCTGTCAATGAAACCTGCCCTCAAAATGTCTTGAGGGAGGTAGTGGCCAAAGTACTTCAAAAGGCGGCACATAGTTCAAGAAAAGAATGTGATGAGGTAAGCTACACACACAGTTTGAAGAAAAAAAGGGCATCCCTGAAAGCTCAATTTCAAGGCTTTATGAGACGCATGCAAATCCAACCACAGAGGTATCGGCTCACACCAGTCAGAAGAACCATCAGCAACAAGACTACCAACAATTCATGCTGAAGGGGTTGTGGAGAAGTGCATACCCTCTAGGTTAAGTGGGACTTTGCCGCCAGCCGCGGCGGGTCCTCAAAGTGTAGCAACAACCGACGAGAGGGGGTAGGGAACTGAACGCACCAAGGTATGGGATCAGAAGGGCACAAGCAACTGACGCTTGCAAGGCAAGTTTAATAACAAAGCATAGCCGTATATATACCCCTAAAGCAGGGAATTTGCTTCGTCACGCCTTATCGGCATCAGCTGGTTGGTTGGCTTCTCGGCTTAGTCACACCTTATCAGCATCAGCTGGTTGGTTGGCTGCTCGGCTTCTCCCTCAAAGGCACCAATTTCCCCTCCAGGGTTGCTTTTCCTAGCTTTAGGGAACAACCAGGGACTCCCAGTAACTGAGCAGGTCCCTGGAGCGATTTGGCCAAAGACCATCTCCTTTTGTATGTTCATACCATAAAGTCCAGGATGCATACCAAGGAGAGTACAGTCGGGCCCTGAGGCTTAGGAGGGTCTCAGTGGCGCCTTCCTCAGAGGGCAGTGCTCGCCACAGGACTTCACCTGGTAAGAGGCACTAATGGGAACAGAATGGAGGTGCCTTTACAAGGTAAACACTGAGTTACGATATGATCCAGCAGGCCCACTCCTGGGCCTATAACCTAAGAAAGAAGACAGAAGTGGAAAGACACAGGCAGGCAAATCTGCATTGCAGGAGTATTACAATAGCCAGGACATGGAAGCAAGCAGAAAGTCCATCAACAGATGAGTGGACAAAGAAGAACAGGGACCTGAGCAGATGGAATATTAGCCAAGGAACAAAAGGAAACAATGCCATCAACAGCACCATCGGTGAGGCTAGAGTTCATCACGCACCTTGCAGTAAGTCACAGAGCGAAAGATACATAGCCTACGATATCACTTATAGGTGTTCCCTGAAAATTGATATCACTGAAGATATTTCCACAGAGAAAGGCAATCACAGATGCAATAAACAGATTTATGGTTCACCCATGGACAGGTGTGAGAATTGTGTACATTAGGAAATTGGGTTTAAGAGCGAGATACAAACACAGGTGAAATACAAAATCACCAAAGGCCTACGGAATACCAAGAGAAGAGTACTCAACATTGTGTCATAAGCTACATGGGAAAAGGATCCAAAGAAGACTAGATACGTGTTTATGTGTAAAAGAGCCACATCTTTCACACCTACAACAAGCAAAACATTGTAATCAAACTTGCTGTGAGAAACAATAAACATTGAATTAAAAAACGAACAAGTCAGTCGTGAGGCACAAACATAAGGGGCTTTTTCCTGGCACAGTCCATTCTAATTGACAACCGAGAATACGACTTCCACGGAGGCTCTGTTGCCCGAGTAACCAGGTTTGGTAAAGGAGACCTGCTGCCGCCTTGTGGCCGTTTCTAGAAACAGCAGCTTTAAACCCAGTGCTAATGGTCACTTGATATTCAAAATCATTGCAGGCCTATAAATGACACCTGCCCTCAAAAACGATTCTTGGGTCGTCCATCGAGGAAAACAACTCAAAAGACGTGCACACTTCAAAACGACAATTTCAAGAGGCATATTTTGCGCACATTTTGTCTTCTCTTTCTTTCTTTCTCTTGTGATAAATAAAAGGGCATGGAAAAATGCTCAACATCAGGAATTAATAAAGCCATGCAAATCCAGTCGACAGAAACGTTCACCCACCGTCGTCAGAATGATCATCAGCCACAGAGTCTACAAAGAATAAATGCTCAAGGTGTTTTAGAGAACTCTGTGCCCTCTAGCGGCCGCTGGGACGTAACCTGGGAACAGCTAGTAGTGAGAACACCGTGGAGGTGCACTGAAAGGTAAAAATTGAGCTAACCTGTAATCGGGTAGGCCCACTGATGGGCCTATCTCCCGAGTAGACCAAAATCAAAAAGACACAGGCTGGCCATCCTGCACTGCAGCAACATGTACCATCGCCAAGACTTGGAAGAAACCCAAATGTCCATCAACAGAACAATGCACCAAGAAGAAGGGGGCCCATGTGCACAATGGAACATGAGCCACGGAAGAGCATGCAACAGTGCCGCTGGCACCACCGTAGAAGGATCTAGAGATACCCACCCAAAAGGAAGTACGAAAGAAACCGAAATAGAAATATCCTATGACATCACTTATAGCTGTTACTTCAACATTGATACCCATGAAGTCATTTCCAAGAGAAGGCCGTGCATAGATGCAGAAAGCCAACTATGCTTAACCAAGTGGAAAGGTGTAAGGAATGTATGAATTTGGATATGGGGGTTTACAGACATGTACTGATACATATGAAATATATAATCACAAAATACCTAAGGAATACCAGGAGAGGTCGACTCAACACTCTGTAATAACCTACACGGGAAAGGATCCAAAGATGAATAGATTGATACATACATATGATGAACCAGATGCAGTACACCTAGAACACACACCACATTTTTATCCAATTGGCTGTGATACTAGATAACAATTAAATTTTGAAAAACACACAAGAAGTAAGGAGATATAAGCTCTTGGGGGTTTGCCCTGACACACTGCACTCTCATTTGCAGCCTACTAACACAATTTCCAGGAAGCCTCTGTTGCAGGAAAACCCAGAGTTGGAAATGGAGAAATGCTGCCGCCTTGTGGCCGTTTCCCGCAAGAGCGGCTTCAAACGCATAGCTATGGTTCACTTAACATTCATAAGGACTCAGGCCTCTAAAAGACACCTGCCCTCAAAAAAAAAAAAAAATGTCCTGAGCTCGGCCGTGGCCAAAAAAATTCAAAGCAGGCAAATGTGTCAAAGAGATAGTATGATAGAGGTAAGTTTTACTCACTCTTTATCAAAAAAAGGAAAATGGAGAAAAGCTCAACATCAGGAATCATCAGACTCCTCTAACCTACAAAAAGCTTTCAGCTCACCCAAGTTAACTACCGTCAGCCAAAAGACTACAAACAATAAATGCTGAAGGGGTTTTAGAGAACTCTGTTCCCTCTGTCTGTGGAGGACATGTCTAGTTGTAACAGCCAATAATGAGAACAGAAAGGAGCTGCGTTTTCAATTAAAAATTGAGCCACCCTTCCATCCAGAGCACCCACAGCTGAGCCTCTCACCTGAGAAGACAGGCTGCAAGAGCTGCACTCCACGAGTTTTCACAGTAGCCAAGACACCGAAGCAACCCAAATATCCATCAACAGATGAATGGATAAGAAGAGCTGGTCCGTGGACACAGTGGACTATTAGCCATGGAAAACAAGGAAACACTGCTCTTTGAGGCACCCGAGATGAGCCTAGAGATCATCACAGAACATCAGTTAAGTCGGAAAGCAAAAGGCATACCGTATGACATCACCTATAGGCGTTATCTAACAGCTGACACAAATGAACATATTTCCACAAAGAAAGACACTCACAGACTTAGAAAGCAAACTAAGCTTATGTAAAATGAAAGGTGGGGGGAATGGATAAATTAAGATTAGTGTCACCATATGTGTACAAATACGTATTAAATATATATATCAAACAGACCGACCATATAGCAAGGGAGGTCACCAGAACACTGCAATAATTTACATGGGAAGAGGATCTGTACAAGAATATATATATATATATATATATATAAAACGTACAAATGAACCAGATTCTGTACATACAGGACCAACAGTATTCTAATCATTACCCCGATTTAAACAAATTAAAAGAGCGAACAAGAAGTAATGTGACATACACTTCTGGGGTTTTTTCCTGGCACATTCCATTCTAATTGACAACCTGGGAACAGGACTTCCAGAAGGCTCTGCTGCCCTAGTAACCAGATGTGGGAATGTAGCAATGCTGACGCCTTGTGGCCGTTTCCCACAGCAGCAGCTTTAAAGTCAGTGCTAATGGTCACTCAATATTCACACCCATTGCAGGCTTGTAAATGACACCTGCCCTCCAAAACAAAATCCTGGGGTCGAAAATCGACCAAAAAAGTCGAAAGAGGGCAGCCTTCCAAGAAGACAATTTCGAGAGGTTTATTGTACTCACGGGTTTTTTTTTTTTCTGTTTTTGTTTAACAGAATAAAAAAAGGCGTGGAAAAATGCTGAACCTTAGGAATTATTAGACACGAAACTACACGTTAAAAAAACCTATCATGTCACACGACTCAGCATGGCCAGCAGCAAAACTTCTGCAAACAAGAAATGCTGACGGGGTGGTGAAGAAATGCGTACCCTCGGTTCTAAGTGGGACGTGGTAAGAGCCCCTAAGGAAAACACAGTGGAGTTGCCTGGAAAGGGTCAACATTGAGCGACCGTTCAATCAAGCATAGCCACTGCTGGGTCTATCACCTGAGAGGATGAGAATCAAAAAGACACGGGCTGGCAATCCTGCAATCCAGCAATGTTTACCATAGCCAACACTTGGAAGCAATGAAAATGCCCAGCCACAGAGGAATGCAGAAAGGAGCAGTGGTCCATGGACACAATGGAAGAGTACTCCAGTGAAAAGTAGAAATTCCATTTTAAAAACAGATATAAGTAAGGAGACATCAGCTTTGGGGGGTTTCTCCAGACACATCCCACCGTCATTGATAACCAAGGAACACCACTGGCAGGAAGGCCTGTTTCACTAGTTACCAGAGTGGGAAACGCAGAAATGCTGCAGCCCTGTGGCCGTTACCTGCAACGGCAGCTTGAAAACCCGTGCTAATGGTCACTTCGTGTGCACAAGTCCTGGAGGGCTGTCAATGAAACCTGCCCTCAAAATGTCTTGAGGGAGGTAGTGGCCAAAGTATTTCAAAAGGCGGCACATAGTTCAAGAAAAGAATGTGATGAGGTAAGCTACACACACAGTTTGAAGAAAAAAAGGGCATCCCTGAAAGCTCAATTTCAAGGCTTTATGAGACGCATGCAAATCCAACCACAGAGGTATCGGCTCACACCAGTCAGAAGAACCATCAGCAACAAGACTACCAACAATTCATGCTGAAGGGGTTGTGGAGAAGTGCATACCCTCTAGGTTAAGTGGGACTTTGCCGCCAGCCGCGGCGGGTCCTCAAAGTGTAGCAACAACCGACGAGAGGGGGTAGGGAACTGAACGCACCAAGGTATGGGATCAGAAGGGCACAAGCAACTGACGCTTGCAAGGCAAGTTTAATAACAAAGCATAGCCGTATATATACCCCTAAAGCAGGGAATTTGCTTCGTCACGCCTTATCGGCATCAGCTGGTTGGTTGGCTTCTCGGCTTAGTCACACCTTATCAGCATCAGCTGGTTGGTTGGCTGCTCGGCTTCTCCCTCAAAGGCACCAATTTCCCCTCCAGGGTTGCTTTTCCTAGCTTTAGGGAACAACCAGGGACTCCCAGTAACTGAGCAGGTCCCTGGAGCGATTTGGCCAAAGACCATCTCCTTTTGTATGTTCATACCATAAAGTCCAGGATGCATACCAAGGAGAGTACAGTCGGGCCCTGAGGCTTAGGAGGGTCTCAGTGGCGCCTTCCTCAGAGGGCAGTGCTCGCCACAGGACTTCACCTGGTAAGAGGCACTAATGGGAACAGAATGGAGGTGCCTTTACAAGGTAAACACTGAGTTACGATATGATCCAGCAGGCCCACTCCTGGGCCTATAACCTAAGAAAGAAGACAGAAGTGGAAAGACACAGGCAGGCAAATCTGCATTGCAGGAGTATTACAATAGCCAGGACATGGAAGCAAGCAGAAAGTCCATCAACAGATGAGTGGACAAAGAAGAACAGGGACCTGAGCAGATGGAATATTAGCCAAGGAACAAAAGGAAACAATGCCATCAACAGCACCATCGGTGAGGCTAGAGTTCATCACGCACCTTGCAGTAAGTCACAGAGCGAAAGATACATAGCCTACGATATCACTTATAGGTGTTCCCTGAAAATTGATATCACTGAAGATATTTCCACAGAGAAAGGCAATCACAGATGCAATAAACAGATTTATGGTTCACCCATGGACAGGTGTGAGAATTGTGTACATTAGGAAATTGGGTTTAAGAGCGAGATACAAACACAGGTGAAATACAAAATCACCAAAGGCCTACGGAATACCAAGAGAAGAGTACTCAACATTGTGTCATAAGCTACATGGGAAAAGGATCCAAAGAAGACTAGATACGTGTTTATGTGTAAAAGAGCCACATCTTTCACACCTACAACAAGCAAAACATTGTAATCAAACTTGCTGTGAGAAACAATAAACATTGAATTAAAAAACGAACAAGTCAGTCGTGAGGCACAAACATAAGGGGCTTTTTCCTGGCACAGTCCATTCTAATTGACAACCGAGAATACGACTTCCACGGAGGCTCTGTTGCCCGAGTAACCAGGTTTGGTAAAGGAGACCTGCTGCCGCCTTGTGGCCGTTTCTAGAAACAGCAGCTTTAAACCCAGTGCTAATGGTCACTTGATATTCAAAATCATTGCAGGCCTATAAATGACACCTGCCCTCAAAAACGATTCTTGGGTCGTCCATCGAGGAAAACAACTCAAAAGACGTGCACACTTCAAAACGACAATTTCAAGAGGCATATTTTGCGCACATTTTGTCTTCTCTTTCTTTCTTTCTCTTGTGATAAATAAAAGGGCATGGAAAAATGCTCAACATCAGGAATTAATAAAGCCATGCAAATCCAGTCGACAGAAACGTTCACCCACCGTCGTCAGAATGATCATCAGCCACAGAGTCTACAAAGAATAAATGCTCAAGGTGTTTTAGAGAACTCTGTGCCCTCTAGCGGCCGCTGGGACGTAACCTGGGAACAGCTAGTAGTGAGAACACCGTGGAGGTGCACTGAAAGGTAAAAATTGAGCTAACCTGTAATCGGGTAGGCCCACTGATGGGCCTATCTCCCGAGTAGACCAAAATCAAAAAGACACAGGCTGGCCATCCTGCACTGCAGCAACATGTACCATCGCCAAGACTTGGAAGAAACCCAAATGTCCATCAACAGAACAATGCACCAAGAAGAAGGGGGCCCATGTGCACAATGGAACATGAGCCACGGAAGAGCATGCAACAGTGCCGCTGGCACCACCGTAGAAGGATCTAGAGATACCCACCCAAAAGGAAGTACGAAAGAAACCGAAATAGAAATATCCTATGACATCACTTATAGCTGTTACTTCAACATTGATACCCATGAAGTCATTTCCAAGAGAAGGCCGTGCATAGATGCAGAAAGCCAACTATGCTTAACCAAGTGGAAAGGTGTAAGGAATGTATGAATTTGGATATGGGGGTTTACAGACATGTACTGATACATATGAAATATATAATCACAAAATACCTAAGGAATACCAGGAGAGGTCGACTCAACACTCTGTAATAACCTACACGGGAAAGGATCCAAAGATGAATAGATTGATACATACATATGATGAACCAGATGCAGTACACCTAGAACACACACCACATTTTTATCCAATTGGCTGTGATACTAGATAACAATTAAATTTTGAAAAACACACAAGAAGTAAGGAGATATAAGCTCTTGGGGGTTTGCCCTGACACACTGCACTCTCATTTGCAGCCTACTAACACAATTTCCAGGAAGCCTCTGTTGCAGGAAAACCCAGAGTTGGAAATGGAGAAATGCTGCCGCCTTGTGGCCGTTTCCCGCAAGAGCGGCTTCAAACGCATAGCTATGGTTCACTTAACATTCATAAGGACTCAGGCCTCTAAAAGACACCTGCCCTCAAAAAAAAAAAAAAATGTCCTGAGCTCGGCCGTGGCCAAAAAAATTCAAAGCAGGCAAATGTGTCAAAGAGATAGTATGATAGAGGTAAGTTTTACTCACTCTTTATCAAAAAAAGGAAAATGGAGAAAAGCTCAACATCAGGAATCATCAGACTCCTCTAACCTACAAAAAGCTTTCAGCTCACCCAAGTTAACTACCGTCAGCCAAAAGACTACAAACAATAAATGCTGAAGGGGTTTTAGAGAACTCTGTTCCCTCTGTCTGTGGAGGACATGTCTAGTTGTAACAGCCAATAATGAGAACAGAAAGGAGCTGCGTTTTCAATTAAAAATTGAGCCACCCTTCCATCCAGAGCACCCACAGCTGAGCCTCTCACCTGAGAAGACAGGCTGCAAGAGCTGCACTCCACGAGTTTTCACAGTAGCCAAGACACCGAAGCAACCCAAATATCCATCAACAGATGAATGGATAAGAAGAGCTGGTCCGTGGACACAGTGGACTATTAGCCATGGAAAACAAGGAAACACTGCTCTTTGAGGCACCCGAGATGAGCCTAGAGATCATCACAGAACATCAGTTAAGTCGGAAAGCAAAAGGCATACCGTATGACATCACCTATAGGCGTTATCTAACAGCTGACACAAATGAACATATTTCCACAAAGAAAGACACTCACAGACTTAGAAAGCAAACTAAGCTTATGTAAAATGAAAGGTGGGGGGAATGGATAAATTAAGATTAGTGTCACCATATGTGTACAAATACGTATTAAATATATATATCAAACAGACCGACCATATAGCAAGGGAGGTCACCAGAACACTGCAATAATTTACATGGGAAGAGGATCTGTACAAGAATATATATATATATATATATATAAAACGTACAAATGAACCAGATTCTGTACATACAGGACCAACAGTATTCTAATCATTACCCCGATTTAAACAAATTAAAAGAGCGAACAAGAAGTAATGTGACATACACTTCTGGGGTTTTTTCCTGGCACATTCCATTCTAATTGACAACCTGGGAACAGGACTTCCAGAAGGCTCTGCTGCCCTAGTAACCAGATGTGGGAATGTAGCAATGCTGACGCCTTGTGGCCGTTTCCCACAGCAGCAGCTTTAAAGTCAGTGCTAATGGTCACTCAATATTCACACCCATTGCAGGCTTGTAAATGACACCTGCCCTCCAAAACAAAATCCTGGGGTCGAAAATCGACCAAAAAAGTCGAAAGAGGGCAGCCTTCCAAGAAGACAATTTCGAGAGGTTTATTGTACTCACGGGTTTTTTTTTTTTCTGTTTTTGTTTAACAGAATAAAAAAAGGCGTGGAAAAATGCTGAACCTTAGGAATTATTAGACACGAAACTACACGTTAAAAAAACCTATCATGTCACACGACTCAGCATGGCCAGCAGCAAAACTTCTGCAAACAAGAAATGCTGACGGGGTGGTGAAGAAATGCGTACCCTCGGTTCTAAGTGGGACGTGGTAAGAGCCCCTAAGGAAAACACAGTGGAGTTGCCTGGAAAGGGTCAACATTGAGCGACCGTTCAATCAAGCATAGCCACTGCTGGGTCTATCACCTGAGAGGATGAGAATCAAAAAGACACGGGCTGGCAATCCTGCAATCCAGCAATGTTTACCATAGCCAACACTTGGAAGCAATGAAAATGCCCAGCCACAGAGGAATGCAGAAAGGAGCAGTGGTCCATGGACACAATGGAAGAGTACTCCAGTGAAAAGTAGAAATTCCATTTTAAAAACAGATATAAGTAAGGAGACATCAGCTTTGGGGGGTTTCTCCAGACACATCCCACCGTCATTGATAACCAAGGAACACCACTGGCAGGAAGGCCTGTTTCACTAGTTACCAGAGTGGGAAACGCAGAAATGCTGCAGCCCTGTGGCCGTTACCTGCAACGGCAGCTTGAAAACCCGTGCTAATGGTCACTTCGTGTGCACAAGTCCTGGAGGGCTGTCAATGAAACCTGCCCTCAAAATGTCTTGAGGGAGGTAGTGGCCAAAGTATTTCAAAAGGCGGCACATAGTTCAAGAAAAGAATGTGATGAGGTAAGCTACACACACAGTTTGAAGAAAAAAAGGGCATCCCTGAAAGCTCAATTTCAAGGCTTTATGAGACGCATGCAAATCCAACCACAGAGGTATCGGCTCACACCAGTCAGAAGAACCATCAGCAACAAGACTACCAACAATTCATGCTGAAGGGGTTGTGGAGAAGTGCATACCCTCTAGGTTAAGTGGGACTTTGCCGCCAGCCGCGGCGGGTCCTCAAAGTGTAGCAACAACCGACGAGAGGGGGTAGGGAACTGAACGCACCAAGGTATGGGATCAGAAGGGCACAAGCAACTGACGCTTGCAAGGCAAGTTTAATAACAAAGCATAGCCGTATATATACCCCTAAAGCAGGGAATTTGCTTCGTCACGCCTTATCGGCATCAGCTGGTTGGTTGGCTTCTCGGCTTAGTCACACCTTATCAGCATCAGCTGGTTGGTTGGCTGCTCGGCTTCTCCCTCAAAGGCACCAATTTCCCCTCCAGGGTTGCTTTTCCTAGCTTTAGGGAACAACCAGGGACTCCCAGTAACTGAGCAGGTCCCTGGAGCGATTTGGCCAAAGACCATCTCCTTTTGTATGTTCATACCATAAAGTCCAGGATGCATACCAAGGAGAGTACAGTCGGGCCCTGAGGCTTAGGAGGGTCTCAGTGGCGCCTTCCTCAGAGGGCAGTGCTCGCCACAGGACTTCACCTGGTAAGAGGCACTAATGGGAACAGAATGGAGGTGCCTTTACAAGGTAAACACTGAGTTACGATATGATCCAGCAGGCCCACTCCTGGGCCTATAACCTAAGAAAGAAGACAGAAGTGGAAAGACACAGGCAGGCAAATCTGCATTGCAGGAGTATTACAATAGCCAGGACATGGAAGCAAGCAGAAAGTCCATCAACAGATGAGTGGACAAAGAAGAACAGGGACCTGAGCAGATGGAATATTAGCCAAGGAACAAAAGGAAACAATGCCATCAACAGCACCATCGGTGAGGCTAGAGTTCATCACGCACCTTGCAGTAAGTCACAGAGCGAAAGATACATAGCCTACGATATCACTTATAGGTGTTCCCTGAAAATTGATATCACTGAAGATATTTCCACAGAGAAAGGCAATCACAGATGCAATAAACAGATTTATGGTTCACCCATGGACAGGTGTGAGAATTGTGTACATTAGGAAATTGGGTTTAAGAGCGAGATACAAACACAGGTGAAATACAAAATCACCAAAGGCCTACGGAATACCAAGAGAAGAGTACTCAACATTGTGTCATAAGCTACATGGGAAAAGGATCCAAAGAAGACTAGATACGTGTTTATGTGTAAAAGAGCCACATCTTTCACACCTACAACAAGCAAAACATTGTAATCAAACTTGCTGTGAGAAACAATAAACATTGAATTAAAAAACGAACAAGTCAGTCGTGAGGCACAAACATAAGGGGCTTTTTCCTGGCACAGTCCATTCTAATTGACAACCGAGAATACGACTTCCACGGAGGCTCTGTTGCCCGAGTAACCAGGTTTGGTAAAGGAGACCTGCTGCCGCCTTGTGGCCGTTTCTAGAAACAGCAGCTTTAAACCCAGTGCTAATGGTCACTTGATATTCAAAATCATTGCAGGCCTATAAATGACACCTGCCCTCAAAAACGATTCTTGGGTCGTCCATCGAGGAAAACAACTCAAAAGACGTGCACACTTCAAAACGACAATTTCAAGAGGCATATTTTGCGCACATTTTGTCTTCTCTTTCTTTCTTTCTCTTGTGATAAATAAAAGGGCATGGAAAAATGCTCAACATCAGGAATTAATAAAGCCATGCAAATCCAGTCGACAGAAACGTTCACCCACCGTCGTCAGAATGATCATCAGCCACAGAGTCTACAAAGAATAAATGCTCAAGGTGTTTTAGAGAACTCTGTGCCCTCTAGCGGCCGCTGGGACGTAACCTGGGAACAGCTAGTAGTGAGAACACCGTGGAGGTGCACTGAAAGGTAAAAATTGAGCTAACCTGTAATCGGGTAGGCCCACTGATGGGCCTATCTCCCGAGTAGACCAAAATCAAAAAGACACAGGCTGGCCATCCTGCACTGCAGCAACATGTACCATCGCCAAGACTTGGAAGAAACCCAAATGTCCATCAACAGAACAATGCACCAAGAAGAAGGGGGCCCATGTGCACAATGGAACATGAGCCACGGAAGAGCATGCAACAGTGCCGCTGGCACCACCGTAGAAGGATCTAGAGATACCCACCCAAAAGGAAGTACGAAAGAAACCGAAATAGAAATATCCTATGACATCACTTATAGCTGTTACTTCAACATTGATACCCATGAAGTCATTTCCAAGAGAAGGCCGTGCATAGATGCAGAAAGCCAACTATGCTTAACCAAGTGGAAAGGTGTAAGGAATGTATGAATTTGGATATGGGGGTTTACAGACATGTACTGATACATATGAAATATATAATCACAAAATACCTAAGGAATACCAGGAGAGGTCGACTCAACACTCTGTAATAACCTACACGGGAAAGGATCCAAAGATGAATAGATTGATACATACATATGATGAACCAGATGCAGTACACCTAGAACACACACCACATTTTTATCCAATTGGCTGTGATACTAGATAACAATTAAATTTTGAAAAACACACAAGAAGTAAGGAGATATAAGCTCTTGGGGGTTTGCCCTGACACACTGCACTCTCATTTGCAGCCTACTAACACAATTTCCAGGAAGCCTCTGTTGCAGGAAAACCCAGAGTTGGAAATGGAGAAATGCTGCCGCCTTGTGGCCGTTTCCCGCAAGAGCGGCTTCAAACGCATAGCTATGGTTCACTTAACATTCATAAGGACTCAGGCCTCTAAAAGACACCTGCCCTCAAAAAAAAAAAAAAATGTCCTGAGCTCGGCCGTGGCCAAAAAAATTCAAAGCAGGCAAATGTGTCAAAGAGATAGTATGATAGAGGTAAGTTTTACTCACTCTTTATCAAAAAAAGGAAAATGGAGAAAAGCTCAACATCAGGAATCATCAGACTCCTCTAACCTACAAAAAGCTTTCAGCTCACCCAAGTTAACTACCGTCAGCCAAAAGACTACAAACAATAAATGCTGAAGGGGTTTTAGAGAACTCTGTTCCCTCTGTCTGTGGAGGACATGTCTAGTTGTAACAGCCAATAATGAGAACAGAAAGGAGCTGCGTTTTCAATTAAAAATTGAGCCACCCTTCCATCCAGAGCACCCACAGCTGAGCCTCTCACCTGAGAAGACAGGCTGCAAGAGCTGCACTCCACGAGTTTTCACAGTAGCCAAGACACCGAAGCAACCCAAATATCCATCAACAGATGAATGGATAAGAAGAGCTGGTCCGTGGACACAGTGGACTATTAGCCATGGAAAACAAGGAAACACTGCTCTTTGAGGCACCCGAGATGAGCCTAGAGATCATCACAGAACATCAGTTAAGTCGGAAAGCAAAAGGCATACCGTATGACATCACCTATAGGCGTTATCTAACAGCTGACACAAATGAACATATTTCCACAAAGAAAGACACTCACAGACTTAGAAAGCAAACTAAGCTTATGTAAAATGAAAGGTGGGGGGAATGGATAAATTAAGATTAGTGTCACCATATGTGTACAAATACGTATTAAATATATATATCAAACAGACCGACCATATAGCAAGGGAGGTCACCAGAACACTGCAATAATTTACATGGGAAGAGGATCTGTACAAGAATATATATATATATATATATATAAAACGTACAAATGAACCAGATTCTGTACATACAGGACCAACAGTATTCTAATCATTACCCCGATTTAAACAAATTAAAAGAGCGAACAAGAAGTAATGTGACATACACTTCTGGGGTTTTTTCCTGGCACATTCCATTCTAATTGACAACCTGGGAACAGGACTTCCAGAAGGCTCTGCTGCCCTAGTAACCAGATGTGGGAATGTAGCAATGCTGACGCCTTGTGGCCGTTTCCCACAGCAGCAGCTTTAAAGTCAGTGCTAATGGTCACTCAATATTCACACCCATTGCAGGCTTGTAAATGACACCTGCCCTCCAAAACAAAATCCTGGGGTCGAAAATCGACCAAAAAAGTCGAAAGAGGGCAGCCTTCCAAGAAGACAATTTCGAGAGGTTTATTGTACTCACGGGTTTTTTTTTTTTCTGTTTTTGTTTAACAGAATAAAAAAAGGCGTGGAAAAATGCTGAACCTTAGGAATTATTAGACACGAAACTACACGTTAAAAAAACCTATCATGTCACACGACTCAGCATGGCCAGCAGCAAAACTTCTGCAAACAAGAAATGCTGACGGGGTGGTGAAGAAATGCGTACCCTCGGTTCTAAGTGGGACGTGGTAAGAGCCCCTAAGGAAAACACAGTGGAGTTGCCTGGAAAGGGTCAACATTGAGCGACCGTTCAATCAAGCATAGCCACTGCTGGGTCTATCACCTGAGAGGATGAGAATCAAAAAGACACGGGCTGGCAATCCTGCAATCCAGCAATGTTTACCATAGCCAACACTTGGAAGCAATGAAAATGCCCAGCCACAGAGGAATGCAGAAAGGAGCAGTGGTCCATGGACACAATGGAAGAGTACTCCAGTGAAAAGTAGAAATTCCATTTTAAAAACAGATATAAGTAAGGAGACATCAGCTTTGGGGGGTTTCTCCAGACACATCCCACCGTCATTGATAACCAAGGAACACCACTGGCAGGAAGGCCTGTTTCACTAGTTACCAGAGTGGGAAACGCAGAAATGCTGCAGCCCTGTGGCCGTTACCTGCAACGGCAGCTTGAAAACCCGTGCTAATGGTCACTTCGTGTGCACAAGTCCTGGAGGGCTGTCAATGAAACCTGCCCTCAAAATGTCTTGAGGGAGGTAGTGGCCAAAGTATTTCAAAAGGCGGCACATAGTTCAAGAAAAGAATGTGATGAGGTAAGCTACACACACAGTTTGAAGAAAAAAAGGGCATCCCTGAAAGCTCAATTTCAAGGCTTTATGAGACGCATGCAAATCCAACCACAGAGGTATCGGCTCACACCAGTCAGAAGAACCATCAGCAACAAGACTACCAACAATTCATGCTGAAGGGGTTGTGGAGAAGTGCATACCCTCTAGGTTAAGTGGGACTTTGCCGCCAGCCGCGGCGGGTCCTCAAAGTGTAGCAACAACCGACGAGAGGGGGTAGGGAACTGAACGCACCAAGGTATGGGATCAGAAGGGCACAAGCAACTGACGCTTGCAAGGCAAGTTTAATAACAAAGCATAGCCGTATATATACCCCTAAAGCAGGGAATTTGCTTCGTCACGCCTTATCGGCATCAGCTGGTTGGTTGGCTTCTCGGCTTAGTCACACCTTATCAGCATCAGCTGGTTGGTTGGCTGCTCGGCTTCTCCCTCAAAGGCACCAATTTCCCCTCCAGGGTTGCTTTTCCTAGCTTTAGGGAACAACCAGGGACTCCCAGTAACTGAGCAGGTCCCTGGAGCGATTTGGCCAAAGACCATCTCCTTTTGTATGTTCATACCATAAAGTCCAGGATGCATACCAAGGAGAGTACAGTCGGGCCCTGAGGCTTAGGAGGGTCTCAGTGGCGCCTTCCTCAGAGGGCAATGCTCGCCACAGGACTTCACCTGGTAAGAGGCACTAATGGGAACAGAATGGAGGTGCCTTTACAAGGTAAACACTGAGTTACGATATGATCCAGCAGGCCCACTCCTGGGCCTATAACCTAAGAAAGAAGACAGAAGTGGAAAGACACAGGCAGGCAAATCTGCATTGCAGGAGTATTACAATAGCCAGGACATGGAAGCAAGCAGAAAGTCCATCAACAGATGAGTGGACAAAGAAGAACAGGGACCTGAGCAGATGGAATATTAGCCAAGGAACAAAAGGAAACAATGCCATCAACAGCACCATCGGTGAGGCTAGAGTTCATCACGCACCTTGCAGTAAGTCACAGAGCGAAAGATACATAGCCTACGATATCACTTATAGGTGTTCCCTGAAAATTGATATCACTGAAGATATTTCCACAGAGAAAGGCAATCACAGATGCAATAAACAGATTTATGGTTCACCCATGGACAGGTGTGAGAATTGTGTACATTAGGAAATTGGGTTTAAGAGCGAGATACAAACACAGGTGAAATACAAAATCACCAAAGGCCTACGGAATACCAAGAGAAGAGTACTCAACATTGTGTCATAAGCTACATGGGAAAAGGATCCAAAGAAGACTAGATACGTGTTTATGTGTAAAAGAGCCACATCTTTCACACCTACAACAAGCAAAACATTGTAATCAAACTTGCTGTGAGAAACAATAAACATTGAATTAAAAAACGAACAAGTCAGTCGTGAGGCACAAACATAAGGGGCTTTTTCCTGGCACAGTCCATTCTAATTGACAACCGAGAATACGACTTCCACGGAGGCTCTGTTGCCCGAGTAACCAGGTTTGGTAAAGGAGACCTGCTGCCGCCTTGTGGCCGTTTCTAGAAACAGCAGCTTTAAACCCAGTGCTAATGGTCACTTGATATTCAAAATCATTGCAGGCCTATAAATGACACCTGCCCTCAAAAACGATTCTTGGGTCGTCCATCGAGGAAAACAACTCAAAAGACGTGCACACTTCAAAACGACAATTTCAAGAGGCATATTTTGCGCACATTTTGTCTTCTCTTTCTTTCTTTCTCTTGTGATAAATAAAAGGGCATGGAAAAATGCTCAACATCAGGAATTAATAAAGCCATGCAAATCCAGTCGACAGAAACGTTCACCCACCGTCGTCAGAATGATCATCAGCCACAGAGTCTACAAAGAATAAATGCTCAAGGTGTTTTAGAGAACTCTGTGCCCTCTAGCGGCCGCTGGGACGTAACCTGGGAACAGCTAGTAGTGAGAACACCGTGGAGGTGCACTGAAAGGTAAAAATTGAGCTAACCTGTAATCGGGTAGGCCCACTGATGGGCCTATCTCCCGAGTAGACCAAAATCAAAAAGACACAGGCTGGCCATCCTGCACTGCAGCAACATGTACCATCGCCAAGACTTGGAAGAAACCCAAATGTCCATCAACAGAACAATGCACCAAGAAGAAGGGGGCCCATGTGCACAATGGAACATGAGCCACGGAAGAGCATGCAACAGTGCCGCTGGCACCACCGTAGAAGGATCTAGAGATACCCACCCAAAAGGAAGTACGAAAGAAACCGAAATAGAAATATCCTATGACATCACTTATAGCTGTTACTTCAACATTGATACCCATGAAGTCATTTCCAAGAGAAGGCCGTGCATAGATGCAGAAAGCCAACTATGCTTAACCAAGTGGAAAGGTGTAAGGAATGTATGAATTTGGATATGGGGGTTTACAGACATGTACTGATACATATGAAATATATAATCACAAAATACCTAAGGAATACCAGGAGAGGTCGACTCAACACTCTGTAATAACCTACACGGGAAAGGATCCAAAGATGAATAGATTGATACATACATATGATGAACCAGATGCAGTACACCTAGAACACACACCACATTTTTATCCAATTGGCTGTGATACTAGATAACAATTAAATTTTGAAAAACACACAAGAAGTAAGGAGATATAAGCTCTTGGGGGTTTGCCCTGACACACTGCACTCTCATTTGCAGCCTACTAACACAATTTCCAGGAAGCCTCTGTTGCAGGAAAACCCAGAGTTGGAAATGGAGAAATGCTGCCGCCTTGTGGCCGTTTCCCGCAAGAGCGGCTTCAAACGCATAGCTATGGTTCACTTAACATTCATAAGGACTCAGGCCTCTAAAAGACACCTGCCCTCAAAAAAAAAAAAAATGTCCTGAGCTCGGCCGTGGCCAAAAAAATTCAAAGCAGGCAAATGTGTCAAAGAGATAGTATGATAGAGGTAAGTTTTACTCACTCTTTATCAAAAAAAGGAAAATGGAGAAAAGCTCAACATCAGGAATCATCAGACTCCTCTAACCTACAAAAAGCTTTCAGCTCACCCAAGTTAACTACCGTCAGCCAAAAGACTACAAACAATAAATGCTGAAGGGGTTTTAGAGAACTCTGTTCCCTCTGTCTGTGGAGGACATGTCTAGTTGTAACAGCCAATAATGAGAACAGAAAGGAGCTGCGTTTTCAATTAAAAATTGAGCCACCCTTCCATCCAGAGCACCCACAGCTGAGCCTCTCACCTGAGAAGACAGGCTGCAAGAGCTGCACTCCACGAGTTTTCACAGTAGCCAAGACACCGAAGCAACCCAAATATCCATCAACAGATGAATGGATAAGAAGAGCTGGTCCGTGGACACAGTGGACTATTAGCCATGGAAAACAAGGAAACACTGCTCTTTGAGGCACCCGAGATGAGCCTAGAGATCATCACAGAACATCAGTTAAGTCGGAAAGCAAAAGGCATACCGTATGACATCACCTATAGGCGTTATCTAACAGCTGACACAAATGAACATATTTCCACAAAGAAAGACACTCACAGACTTAGAAAGCAAACTAAGCTTATGTAAAATGAAAGGTGGGGGGAATGGATAAATTAAGATTAGTGTCACCATATGTGTACAAATACGTATTAAATATATATATCAAACAGACCGACCATATAGCAAGGGAGGTCACCAGAACACTGCAATAATTTACATGGGAAGAGGATCTGTACAAGAATATATATATATATATATATATAAAACGTACAAATGAACCAGATTCTGTACATACAGGACCAACAGTATTCTAATCATTACCCCGATTTAAACAAATTAAAAGAGCGAACAAGAAGTAATGTGACATACACTTCTGGGGTTTTTTCCTGGCACATTCCATTCTAATTGACAACCTGGGAACAGGACTTCCAGAAGGCTCTGCTGCCCTAGTAACCAGATGTGGGAATGTAGCAATGCTGACGCCTTGTGGCCGTTTCCCACAGCAGCAGCTTTAAAGTCAGTGCTAATGGTCACTCAATATTCACACCCATTGCAGGCTTGTAAATGACACCTGCCCTCCAAAACAAAATCCTGGGGTCGAAAATCGACCAAAAAAGTCGAAAGAGGGCAGCCTTCCAAGAAGACAATTTCGAGAGGTTTATTGTACTCACGGGTTTTTTTTTTTTCTGTTTTTGTTTAACAGAATAAAAAAAGGCGTGGAAAAATGCTGAACCTTAGGAATTATTAGACACGAAACTACACGTTAAAAAAACCTATCATGTCACACGACTCAGCATGGCCAGCAGCAAAACTTCTGCAAACAAGAAATGCTGACGGGGTGGTGAAGAAATGCGTACCCTCGGTTCTAAGTGGGACGTGGTAAGAGCCCCTAAGGAAAACACAGTGGAGTTGCCTGGAAAGGGTCAACATTGAGCGACCGTTCAATCAAGCATAGCCACTGCTGGGTCTATCACCTGAGAGGATGAGAATCAAAAAGACACGGGCTGGCAATCCTGCAATCCAGCAATGTTTACCATAGCCAACACTTGGAAGCAATGAAAATGCCCAGCCACAGAGGAATGCAGAAAGGAGCAGTGGTCCATGGACACAATGGAAGAGTACTCCAGTGAAAAGTAGAAATTCCATTTTAAAAACAGATATAAGTAAGGAGACATCAGCTTTGGGGGGTTTCTCCAGACACATCCCACCGTCATTGATAACCAAGGAACACCACTGGCAGGAAGGCCTGTTTCACTAGTTACCAGAGTGGGAAACGCAGAAATGCTGCAGCCCTGTGGCCGTTACCTGCAACGGCAGCTTGAAAACCCGTGCTAATGGTCACTTCGTGTGCACAAGTCCTGGAGGGCTGTCAATGAAACCTGCCCTCAAAATGTCTTGAGGGAGGTAGTGGCCAAAGTATTTCAAAAGGCGGCACATAGTTCAAGAAAAGAATGTGATGAGGTAAGCTACACACACAGTTTGAAGAAAAAAAGGGCATCCCTGAAAGCTCAATTTCAAGGCTTTATGAGACGCATGCAAATCCAACCACAGAGGTATCGGCTCACACCAGTCAGAAGAACCATCAGCAACAAGACTACCAACAATTCATGCTGAAGGGGTTGTGGAGAAGTGCATACCCTCTAGGTTAAGTGGGACTTTGCCGCCAGCCGCGGCGGGTCCTCAAAGTGTAGCAACAACCGACGAGAGGGGGTAGGGAACTGAACGCACCAAGGTATGGGATCAGAAGGGCACAAGCAACTGACGCTTGCAAGGCAAGTTTAATAACAAAGCATAGCCGTATATATACCCCTAAAGCAGGGAATTTGCTTCGTCACGCCTTATCGGCATCAGCTGGTTGGTTGGCTTCTCGGCTTAGTCACACCTTATCAGCATCAGCTGGTTGGTTGGCTGCTCGGCTTCTCCCTCAAAGGCACCAATTTCCCCTCCAGGGTTGCTTTTCCTAGCTTTAGGGAACAACCAGGGACTCCCAGTAACTGAGCAGGTCCCTGGAGCGATTTGGCCAAAGACCATCTCCTTTTGTATGTTCATACCATAAAGTCCAGGATGCATACCAAGGAGAGTACAGTCGGGCCCTGAGGCTTAGGAGGGTCTCAGTGGCGCCTTCCTCAGAGGGCAGTGCTCGCCACAGGACTTCACCTGGTAAGAGGCACTAATGGGAACAGAATGGAGGTGCCTTTACAAGGTAAACACTGAGTTACGATATGATCCAGCAGGCCCACTCCTGGGCCTATAACCTAAGAAAGAAGACAGAAGTGGAAAGACACAGGCAGGCAAATCTGCATTGCAGGAGTATTACAATAGCCAGGACATGGAAGCAAGCAGAAAGTCCATCAACAGATGAGTGGACAAAGAAGAACAGGGACCTGAGCAGATGGAATATTAGCCAAGGAACAAAAGGAAACAATGCCATCAACAGCACCATCGGTGAGGCTAGAGTTCATCACGCACCTTGCAGTAAGTCACAGAGCGAAAGATACATAGCCTACGATATCACTTATAGGTGTTCCCTGAAAATTGATATCACTGAAGATATTTCCACAGAGAAAGGCAATCACAGATGCAATAAACAGATTTATGGTTCACCCATGGACAGGTGTGAGAATTGTGTACATTAGGAAATTGGGTTTAAGAGCGAGATACAAACACAGGTGAAATACAAAATCACCAAAGGCCTACGGAATACCAAGAGAAGAGTACTCAACATTGTGTCATAAGCTACATGGGAAAAGGATCCAAAGAAGACTAGATACGTGTTTATGTGTAAAAGAGCCACATCTTTCACACCTACAACAAGCAAAACATTGTAATCAAACTTGCTGTGAGAAACAATAAACATTGAATTAAAAAACGAACAAGTCAGTCGTGAGGCACAAACATAAGGGGCTTTTTCCTGGCACAGTCCATTCTAATTGACAACCGAGAATACGACTTCCACGGAGGCTCTGTTGCCCGAGTAACCAGGTTTGGTAAAGGAGACCTGCTGCCGCCTTGTGGCCGTTTCTAGAAACAGCAGCTTTAAACCCAGTGCTAATGGTCACTTGATATTCAAAATCATTGCAGGCCTATAAATGACACCTGCCCTCAAAAACGATTCTTGGGTCGTCCATCGAGGAAAACAACTCAAAAGACGTGCACACTTCAAAACGACAATTTCAAGAGGCATATTTTGCGCACATTTTGTCTTCTCTTTCTTTCTTTCTCTTGTGATAAATAAAAGGGCATGGAAAAATGCTCAACATCAGGAATTAATAAAGCCATGCAAATCCAGTCGACAGAAACGTTCACCCACCGTCGTCAGAATGATCATCAGCCACAGAGTCTACAAAGAATAAATGCTCAAGGTGTTTTAGAGAACTCTGTGCCCTCTAGCGGCCGCTGGGACGTAACCTGGGAACAGCTAGTAGTGAGAACACCGTGGAGGTGCACTGAAAGGTAAAAATTGAGCTAACCTGTAATCGGGTAGGCCCACTGATGGGCCTATCTCCCGAGTAGACCAAAATCAAAAAGACACAGGCTGGCCATCCTGCACTGCAGCAACATGTACCATCGCCAAGACTTGGAAGAAACCCAAATGTCCATCAACAGAACAATGCACCAAGAAGAAGGGGGCCCATGTGCACAATGGAACATGAGCCACGGAAGAGCATGCAACAGTGCCGCTGGCACCACCGTAGAAGGATCTAGAGATACCCACCCAAAAGGAAGTACGAAAGAAACCGAAATAGAAATATCCTATGACATCACTTATAGCTGTTACTTCAACATTGATACCCATGAAGTCATTTCCAAGAGAAGGCCGTGCATAGATGCAGAAAGCCAACTATGCTTAACCAAGTGGAAAGGTGTAAGGAATGTATGAATTTGGATATGGGGGTTTACAGACATGTACTGATACATATGAAATATATAATCACAAAATACCTAAGGAATACCAGGAGAGGTCGACTCAACACTCTGTAATAACCTACACGGGAAAGGATCCAAAGATGAATAGATTGATACATACATATGATGAACCAGATGCAGTACACCTAGAACACACACCACATTTTTATCCAATTGGCTGTGATACTAGATAACAATTAAATTTTGAAAAACACACAAGAAGTAAGGAGATATAAGCTCTTGGGGGTTTGCCCTGACACACTGCACTCTCATTTGCAGCCTACTAACACAATTTCCAGGAAGCCTCTGTTGCAGGAAAACCCAGAGTTGGAAATGGAGAAATGCTGCCGCCTTGTGGCCGTTTCCCGCAAGAGCGGCTTCAAACGCATAGCTATGGTTCACTTAACATTCATAAGGACTCAGGCCTCTAAAAGACACCTGCCCTCAAAAAAAAAAAAAAATGTCCTGAGCTCGGCCGTGGCCAAAAAAATTCAAAGCAGGCAAATGTGTCAAAGAGATAGTATGATAGAGGTAAGTTTTACTCACTCTTTATCAAAAAAAGGAAAATGGAGAAAAGCTCAACATCAGGAATCATCAGACTCCTCTAACCTACAAAAAGCTTTCAGCTCACCCAAGTTAACTACCGTCAGCCAAAAGACTACAAACAATAAATGCTGAAGGGGTTTTAGAGAACTCTGTTCCCTCTGTCTGTGGAGGACATGTCTAGTTGTAACAGCCAATAATGAGAACAGAAAGGAGCTGCGTTTTCAATTAAAATTGAGCCACCCTTCCATCCAGAGCACCCACAGCTGAGCCTCTCACCTGAGAAGACAGGCTGCAAGAGCTGCACTCCACGAGTTT